>NC_060140.1:518693207-518775707 GCF_021461385.2 Schistocerca piceifrons
TAGGAGAGAAGTCACAAGGATCAAAGAAGTGAATAACTAATAATTAACACACACACACACACACACACACACACACACACACACACACACACACACACACACACACAGAGAGAGAGAGAGAGAGAGAGAGAGAGAGAGAGAGAGAGTCGGTAGCAGGTCTGAGGGTAGATAAGCATGAAGAAGGGGGATGCAGATGTGACTGGATGAGGTGGAATTAGTGGGTGGAAACTGGGATAGAACGGAGAAAGTGTGGGAGGTGTTCGTAGGTAGAGTTACAAGGTCGAGTGGCACCGGAAAGGTGCTGCAGATAACACGCAAAAATACGAGAAATGATGCAGGGAGAATGACCAGTTTGAAAGTATGGGATTACTTATATTGGCGGGAGTAATGTGGGACATAAGATGCTGCAACAACAATCAATGTGGTCTTGAGACCGTCTGTTGCGTGTGGCCGGGACGGTTGATATGGTGTGGCTCGTAAGCAGAGTGTGCAGTGCGGTTTCTAAGGTGACAAGAAACACATAGGAAAGAAGAGAAAGAAGGGCAGACATTCAGTATAGTGACGCAAAAGAAAATAGTAACAAAGGAAAACAGCATAGGGTTAGGATTGAAGAAAAGCCATCAGTCAAAAATCAGTCAATGGAAAATCCAGGATGGAATGCAACAATATTAGAGAAGGAAAGTTGCAACTCACCATACAGCGGAGATGCTGAGTTGCGATAGGCACAACAAAAAGATTCACACAATTATAGCTTTCGGCCACTAATGCCTTTGTCAACAGTAGACACACATACACACCCGCACTCACACAAAAGTAACTTGGACACACATCTGCAGTCTCAGGCAACTGAAACCACACTGCGAGCAGCAGCACGAGTGCATGATGGGAGGGGCAAATGGGTGAGGGTAAGGAGGAGGCTGGGGTGGGGAAGGGGAGGGATAGTGTGGTGGGGTGGCAGACAGTGAAGTGCTGCAGTTTAGACGGAGGACAGGAGAGAAGGGGGAAGGGGAAGGGGGGGAGGGGGAAGTAGTGGAAAGGAGAGAAATAAGAACAAATTAAAAGACTGGGTGTGGCGGTGAAATGATTAAGATACCAACCAATTCCTCCATCGATTCTCCACAGTTACTGTCCCTTTACCACACGGTGCCCTGCTCATCATTATTGATACCACCTCCCTGCACACTAACATTCCTAATGCCCATAGCCTTACTGCTATTGAACACTATCTTTCCAAATACCCTGTGGATTCCAGACAAACACCCTCCTTTCTAGTGGCCATGACCAACTATGTCCTCACCCACAATTACTTCTCCTTTGAAGGCATTACCTACAAACAAATCCGGGGAACAGCTACGGGAGCTCGCATGGCACCATCCTATGCCAATCTATTCATGGGCCATCTAGAGGAATCCTTCCTAAATACGCAGAATCCTAAACCCATCACCTGGTTTGGATTCATTGATGACATCTTGACACCTTTGCTACCCGGATCGAAGTTGAGGACATCCTATCCACAATCCTCCAGAAGCTCAATCCCCCCCCCCCCCCACCCCTCCTCCATTTGCTTCACCTGGTCCTACTCAATCCAACAAGCCACAAGCCACCTTCCTATATGTTGACCTCCACCTCAGAGATGGCTACATCAGTACCTCCGTCCATATCAAACCTACTAAATACCAACAATACCCCCACTTCGACAACTGCCACCTATTCCATACCAAGAAATTCCTTCCGTACAGCCTAACCATCCGTGGTCGTCACATATGCAGTGATGAGTGGTCCCTCTTGGAATATACCGAGGGTCTCACTGAAGCCTTCACTGACCGCACTTATCCTCCCAACCTTGTACAAAAACAAATCTGCCGTGTCTTATCTTTCCAGTCTCCCACCACCTCCCAAAGTCCCACAGTCTTGCCACAGAGCATTCCCCTCGTAAATCAGTACCATCCAGGACTGGAGCAACTGAATTAAATTCTCCACCATGGTTTCAATTACCTCTCATCTTGCCCTGAAATGAAATGTCCTGTCCTCTAGCTTTCCCACACCTCCCATAGTGGTATTCTGCCGTCCACCTAACCTACACAATATACTCGTCCATCCTTACACAAGCCCTGCTCCCAACCCCTTGCCTCATGGCTCACACCCCTGTAATACACCTAGATGTAAGACCTGTCCCATACATCCTCCTACCACCACCTACTCCAGTACGGTCACGAACACCACCTATCCCACAAAGGCAGGGCTACCTGTGAAACCAGCCATACGATTTACAAGCTAAGCTGCAACCACTGTGCTGCATTCTATGTAGGCATGACAAGCAAGAACCTGTCTGTCCACATGAATGGCCACCGACAAACTGTGACCAAGAAACAAGTGGACCACCCTGTTGCTGAACACACTGCCAAACATGATATCCTGCATTTCAGTGACTGCTTTACAGCCTGTGCCATATGGATCATTCCCACCAACACCAGATTTTCTGCACAGATGGGAACTTTATCTGCAGTACATCCTACGTTCCCGTAACCCTCCTGGCCTCAACCTTTGTTAGTCATTGTCCTCACCCACCTAGCCTCCTCCCTGTTCCCTTTCCAGCACTTCACAGCCGTCACTTCACCGCCACACTCAGTCCTTTAATTTCTTCTTACTTTCCATTACTTGCTCCCCCCCCCCCCCACCCCCACCCCACCTTCTTTCCTGCCCTCCATCTAAACTGCAGCACTTTACTGTCTGCCACCTTGACCATACTATCCCTCCCTGTCCACACCCCAGCCTCCTCCTCCTTGCCCCCACCCAGTTGCCACTCCCACCATGCACTGGTGCTGCTGCTCGCAGTGTTGTTTTGGTTGCCTGAGACTGCTGACGTGTGTGAGTTGCATTTGCGTGAGTGTGAGTGTGCAGGTGTGTATGTATGTCTTCTGCTGACAAAGGCCTTAATGGCCGAAAGCTATAATTGTGTGAACCTTTTTGTTGTGCCTATCACAACTCAGCATTTCTGCTATATGGTGATATGTAGGCCCTGAGGTGGGAAACATAGTGTGCTTATGGTGAATTTCTACTTACAAAATTAAGGAAATTCTCGTACCCTTACACAAGGTTGTGAGTGGTGTGTAGCCACAATCTGACTACAGACTCCGCACTTCTGTTCAGGAATCCTGCTGTTGCGCAATTGTGGACCTAGTGTATGCTTTATGCCACTTGTAGTGTCACAAAAGTGCTCCGACAGGGAGTGCTGACATAGTTTGTGTCATGCATGTGTGATATCTTTGCTGGTATTGATTCTATTCACGTCACCAGAACACATGCATGTGCAGTCATGGATTGCATATATTCTGGAGCTTGACTTGTTACGGGAGAAGTGACTGGCTCACCAGCATTGGTAGTTGGTGGTCAGTTTTGACTGAGGACATGTGAGCACTCTTCGTTGGCCAAACACTGCTAGAATGCAGTGGCCTCTGCTGTGGAGAGATGTTGGCGCCATCATGCCAGTTGGGAACTCGACTGTCATTTATCTGACCACTGAAGGAAGGAAGACGGATTGGGGAACTGTTGCGTGCCCATTTGTGGACTATGGTTATCTCTTTCGTCATGGGCATTAATTCTGTGCTCTGTTGTGACATCCTGTTACCTTCCACACCTAGTAGGTAATTCTGTCATTACTCTGGTCTGCTGTTGTGAGATAAAGGCAGTCATCGGTGTTATTCGTGCTTCAGATATTTGCAAATGTATGTCAAGTTTGTTGTGTACTTGCCTCATTACTGAACAGCATGAGTGACTGTAGTGTCTTCGAGGCACATTTCCTATGACCTATTGCCTGTTGCCTTGAGTTATAATACAAATAGTGTTAAATTAGTCAGTATCCACTCAGATTTCTACATCTATGTAATTACCCTGCTATTCACAATAAAGTGCCCTGCAGAGTGTTCAACGAACCACCTTCAAGCTGTATCTGCACCGTTCCACTATCGAACAGTGCGTGGGAAAAACAAGCACTTAAATTTTTCTGTGCGAGCCCCAACTTCTTTTATTTTATCGTGATGATGATTTCTCCCTATGTAGGTGGGTGCCAACAGAATGTTTTCACAGTTGGAAGAGAAAACTGGCGATTGAAATTTCATGAGAAGATCCCGTCACAACGAAAAACACCTTTGTTATAATGACTGCCACTCCAATTCATGTATCACGTCTGTGGCACTATCTCCCCTATTTCGCAATACAAAATGAGCTGCTCTTCTTTGAACTTTTCCAATGTCATCTGTCAGTCCCACCTGATTCAGATCGCACACCGCACAGCAACACTCCAAAATAGGGCAGACAAGTGTGGTGTAAGCAGTCTCTTTAATAGACCTGTTGCACCTTCTAAGTGTTCTACCAACGAATCACAGTCTTTGGTTTGCTCTACCCACAACATTATCTATGTGATTGTTCCAATTTGGGTTATTTGTAATTGTAGTCACAAAGCATTTAGTTGAATTTACAGGCTTCAGATATGTGTGACTTATCACATAATCGAAATTTACCGGATTTCTTTTAATACTTATGTGAATAACTTCACACTTTTCTTTACTCAGTGTCAATTGCCACTTTTCGCACCATACAGATATCTTATCTAAATCATTTGGTAATTCGTTTTGGTCATCTGATGACTTTACAAGACGGTAAATGACAGCATCATCTACAAACAATCTAAGACGGCTACTCAAATTATCTCCTATGTCGTTAATGCAGATCAGGAATAATAGAGGACCTATAACACTTCCTTGGGGAACGTTGAATGTTACTTCTGTTTAACTCGATAACTTTCCATCTATTACTATGAACTGTAACCGTACTGACAGGAAATCACGAATCCAGTCACAGAATTGAGGTGATATTCCATAGGCATAACGTAGGCACGCAGTTTGTTTAGAAGACACTTGCGAGGACCAGTGTCAAAAGCCGTCTGGAAATCTAAAAATATGGAATCAATTTGACATCCCCTGTCGATATCACTCATTACTTCATGAGTATAAAGAGCTAGTTGTGTTGCACAAGAACGATATTTTCTGAATCCGAGCTGACCGTGTCAATAAATCGTTTTCTTCGTGGTACTTCACAACGTTCAAACACAGTATATGTTCCAAAATCCTACTGCAAATTCACGTTAATGATATGACCCTGTAATTCAGCGGATTACTCCTACTTCCCTTTTTGGGTATTGGTGTGACTTGAGCAATTTTCCAGTATTTAGGTACGGATCTTTCTGCAAGTGAGCAGTTGTATAAAACTGCTAAATATGGAGCTATTGTATCGGTATACTCTGAAAGGAACCTGACTGGTATACAATTTGGATCAGCAACCTTGCCTTTATTAAGTGATTTAAGCTGCTTTGCTACACTGAGGATATCTACTTCTATGTTTCTCATCTTGGCAGTTGTTCTTGATTGGAATTCAGCAATATTTACTTCATATTCTTTGGTTACGGAGTTTCGGAAAACCGTGTTTAATAACTTTGCTTTAGTGGCACTGTAGTCTTGCCACTGGTGTGCTTTACGTATGACCAGAATCTCTTCGGGTTTTTGCCAGATTCTGAGACAAGAGTTTCTTTGTTTTAAATTTAGGCCTCATAGCTGGTCCAATTGATTTCATGTTGTGGCCTACAGAAGCTTGTATATTGGCTTACATCTAAGTTGAGTTACGTTTAACCCTATTTATGTGTATGTGTTGCAGTATTACCCATTGTTTAATGAATTGTTTGTCAATAGCTTCACTGTGAAATTCACTACAGAATGTCCACCCCGATAGCTGAGTGGCCTGTGTGACAGATTGCTGTCCTACGGGCCCGGCTGGGTCGGGGATTTTCTCCGCCCAGGGATTGGGTGTTGTGTTGTCTTCATCATCATTTCATCCCCATCCGGCGCGCAGGTCGCCCAATGTGGTGTCGAATGTAATAAGACCTGCACATAGACGACCGGACCTGCCCCATAATGGGCCTCCCGGCCAATGACACCCAACGCTCATTTCCATTTACTACAGTTTTGCAATATGACTGATGAAAGGTACCTATTTTGGTATGGCAGCTGGCCAGCTTTTTTAACTAGCCCTCTGTCTGTTAATTGTTTTCAGTTTATTTTTATTTTAGCATGCTGCCCTCTGGGCTTTGCCCACTTGGTCTGTGTAACTGAGTGGCTACTGCAATTGTGTAATGTCTTGAATTTAAGCATTGGTTTCGCCTAAAGGGTTATTTAAAATAAACTTAGCCTACAACTGTGCTTCACCACTCGGCTGTAAGGACTAGTTGTATAATTAGTTATGAACTTATTGGGTTTTCATCAAATTTCAGGGCACCTCTGCTAACTGTAAAGTTAAAATTCTCCTGAAACGCAATAAATCCATTAGTAATTACAGTATTACAGTAAGATTCACAGCACAGTGTAAGTCCAGATTAAAACTGTGTGTCGGACCGAGACTCGAACTCAGGAACTTTGCCTTACGCGGGCAAGTGCTCTACCAACTGAGCTACCCAAGCACAACTCACGACCCATCCTCACAGCTTCAATTCTGCCAGTACCTCATCTCCTACCTTCCAAACTTCACAGAAGCTCTTTTGAGAACCTTGCAGAACTAGCACTCCTGGAAGAAAGGACATTGTGGAGACATGGCTTAGCCACAGGCTGGGGGACATTTCCAGAGTGTGATTTTCACTCTTCAGCGGAGTGTGCACTGATATGAAACCTCCTGGCAGATTAAAACTGTGTGCCGGACTGAGACTCGAACTCGGATCCTTTGCCTTTCACGGGCAATTGCTCTACCAACGGAGCTACCCAAGCACGATTCAAGGCAAAGGTCCCAAGTTTGAGTCTCGGTCCGGCACACAGTTTTAATCTGCCAGGAAGTTTCATATCAGTGCACACTCTGCTGCAGAGTGCAAATCTCATTCTGGAATAATATATTAGCTTCCACTATTTACAACAGTCTGCCAATGCTGGGGTAACATTTCCATTCAGTAGCAGTATAAATCACGTGGGTCTGAGATGAAGAACTCATTGAGCCATGTTTGTAGTGCATTCTCGTCTAGAAAGGAAGTTCTTGAAGGTTGTTTGACAGAGAAAGAAAAAAGGTGAGAATCTGAGGGTGCAAGATCAGGTGAATAAGGTGGAAGCAGAATGATTTCCCAGTCCAACTACTGTATGACCTTTTTTTGTCAGTCTAGCAGAATGCGGATGGACATTCTCGTGGAGTAGCATCCCTTCACGCAGTCTTCCTTGTTGTTGCACTCGGAGCACATCTGCAGGATGTCTCAGTTGTTGACAATAAATGTGGGTATTGATGGTTACACTACAGGGAAGGAATTTGTAGTACACCCCATTGTTGCTGTTCCACCAGATACATAACATTATCCATTGTGGAAGGGCAGGTTTTTGTAAGGGAAGTTGCTGCTTTGTTTGGGCTCAACAATTCTTTTCTTTATGTTAGCATAAACACACCATTTCTCATCACTGATAATGATACAGTATAGGAATGGTGGTGCTGTTCAGAGACAATTGATGATGAACAAGCACAGATGCAGATATGGCCACCCGCTGATTTTTGTAACTTTGGTTTACAACATGTGGTACTCATACACCCGATTTTTGAATCTTTCCCACTGCATGCAAATGTTGCACGATGGTGGAATGACCACGGTTCTTCACATTTGCCAGTTCTCGAGTACAAATGACATGGATCATTGTGGATTAATGGATTTAAATGATCTTCATCAAACCTCAGAGAGCAATTGTTTCTGGCTGTCTTCGTTGCTGTCACCCCTCTATTGAACTCGAAACAGAAGAATATGTTGGAAATGTTATAATTTTTCCACTTGGTACTCCATTTTCTACCATCCACAGCCCCACTCACTATGTCCCAGTGACAAAATGAAAATATGTAAACTCAAATACCGAACGGTGAGCTACAAATAAAAAATGACAATTGATAAATAAAAACATAACAACCGGAATACCAACATTCAAAACAAAAATGCTATCAACTTATGCACGAACCTAATAAAATTTGTTTCTGGCTACAATTTTAGTTCTTAGCATTTATGTTTTTAATCTGTAACTATTGTTGCTATTCTAACTGCAACAGCCCACCTCACTTGAATTTTTCGATTACCGAAATAGAACGATTTCTGGCAGAGCTTAATGCACCTCCACCAATTGTAACCTTGTTTCTGTGGCCCCCTGTCATTAACTCATTTAACCTCTACATGTTCTGACTTACTTTAATACTACTGGAGCTCAGGGACTGTAAGATCTTTAGTCCCTTAAAATTTGGTGTTGCCTTCATTGCACTTAGTAAGTTTATTGGGCCATGTGCCCTTTGATGAAATTATCTGATGTAGATCACTTGCTGCAGTTGAAAGGTAAATGGACAGGCACGACACAGGTGTTCCAGTTGGTTATTGTACACACTCACCCTTGCTATCCTCCGAAATGAAACCCCATAGCTTAAGAGAGGTTTATGTCTTACCGACACCAGTCCTAAGCAATTATGGACATGCAAGCACCCCGCCCCACTTGTTGTGGCTGACGCAAACACTATTGCAGTTTCATCCAGTCTTGCTTTGCAAAAGTTCTGCTTTTTGTTACCACTGCAAGGCAAGTGCTCTAGTACTAATACATATTGAAAATTCACGTCACTCTCACTATGTGTGTGCGCATATATGCATGCGGCGACGTGCCCCCGCACCCCCTCTCTCTGACCACCAGTCAACCCAGCCAGCCAGCCACCCACCCACCCACCCACCCACCAACACCCCCCCCCCCCTCTCTCTCCCTCCCTCCCCCTCTTGTGTTCATAAATAAGTTTGTCAAAAACCATGGGATTAATGTTTTCATGATAATTCTATGATGAAATAAAACACCATATACACATATGAATAAAACCCGTGGGAGAACAACTGAAATGACACTAGGCTCACAGCAGCATGGCAGTTGGGTGAAACAGATTAAAATGAAATTTGAAGAAAAGAGTAGGTGTAACTGAATCACACATAATTCAAACCACACAATAATCACAAAAAATTTTTTTGGTCTGTGACAAAATGTATGGGAGAAGAAGGAAATGCATTGATAGTGTGCAAGCATAAGCATACATTATCCTAAGTCTTTACATTTTGCGGAGCGTCTTACTGTAACCAAATCAAAAGAAATGAAAGATGGCAGAGAACATTATGTGCAAATGCCTGTGGACAAACATGACACATGCATGAGATTTCAGATGTTAAATAAACAAAAATGCTCCTCACACCAAATTCTAGGGTTTTTACCTGTTGTTGAATACTACTGCGACGGCTGTTGCTACGAATTCCAGAATCTTTGCGGCTGTTAACAGATGCACACATGCTTAGCTGATCACTGCTTGAGACTGGAACCCCGAGAGTGCTAACTGGCCTCAGTTGCTCTGTTTCAGCATGAGGTTCTACCTGTTATCAGAACTGTGTGTCTAGATTAGAACATACTTGCTTAGTTTTTCTTACACAATCCTTTCCTTTCCAACTCTCATATCATTACATCCCTTTGCAACACTCTTATCAGTATATCAGGAAGCTACAAAAATAACAAACTAAATTCAACAAGAAGTCTAAAATTATGTAGGTGTTAACATCCAGAAGAAGATATCATCAGTACTTCAAGTTACACACATATGGGCATTTAATACCAAAGATTAAAGGTAATTACCATTAACTCTAAAATTTTCACCTATGTTAGATGAACTTTTTTTGTATTTAAACTTTAGTTTTAGGTCAGAGCAATAAATTATATTTCACTGCTATGCATTCAAAATCTGGATTGTTGCAATCAAATACTTTATTACTTTTCATGTAATGCTTTAACTGAGTTTCACCATATATCTTTTACATAAGTTGCTGAAGTGTATCAAAACTTTTACCTTGTATAGTTAGGAGTTACAAGAAAAAGTGATTCACATAGTAAAAAATATTCAAGTAATATTATGAAACTGGGTATTCCAGGATGGAAACAACTAACAAAGGAGTAAAAGTAACATTTCAACTGCAACACTACTTCTGGAAAAACAAGAAGTAACTATTGTAATAATTATAAAACTGATGTGTGGACAATCAGGGATTGTATCGATCTTCAGAAGATCAAATTCAATGCTGAATGTAATAATTCCTACATCACTTAAACTGTATGACAACATGAATAATGTTGTTATGTATGACTCATAGTACACCATTCATCAAATGCTATAAAAAAATTCACTACCCACCTACACTGGTGTATGGCTATTTTGAGATATATTTACCATTAAATTAATTAAAATATAAGTTGTCTTGTAGACTGATTCTTACAGAGAAGATAACAGTAACCAGCTACTTTTTATAATGCTATTTATTTATTTAAATAGTGCTGGGTTCATCATCTAATGGCTTGTTCACATTAAGATACATTTTACATTAGCTTTCATCTTTTACTCCCTCGTATGAGGAAATTTCCTTGGGATGGTGGTGCCCTACAATTGAAACATGGTGTGAGACAGTGTCTGTTTACCTACAGTTGTGCCTCACAATGATTTTTAATGGTGTATACAAATTGTTAAAATGAAGAGGTTTTGGTTACTTGTGTTGAAAACTTCGTGTCATTATGTTCCAGTGATGACGTAATGATATGTATTTTTCAATGTAAGTAACCACAACATCATCACTTTAATCATTTGTTTACATCATTTAAAATCATTGTGAGGCACAATTACAGTTAAATAGACATTGTCTCACATCATGTTTTGGTTGTGGGGTACCGCCCCCCCCCCCCTTTTCCAAAGAAATTTCAGCATATGGGGAAATAAAAAGTGACAGTTAATGTAAAATGTATCTTGACATGAACAAGTCACATAATGATAAACCTGTGAGTTTTAAACCAGTAACAGTGATATTTAAATAAATAAACAGCATTATAAAAAGTAGCTGGTTACTGATATCTTCTCTGTAAGAATCAACCTGTATTTTGCACAAAGTCATGGGCTCAGGATGTCAGTTATCAACAAAACAGCACAAATTGTTTTAACATAGTAATGTAATGAAAACTTACAATTTTCCTTAAGACGATATAATAATTATGGAAGTATAAAATTTATGTCAACAATATTAAATTTGACTGTAAGAAACTCAGGGCTTAATTTTTTTTAGCTGAAACTTGAAATTTCAACATCTAAAACTTCAGATTCTTTCTTTGTCTTTTCTACACTCATTCTTTTTTTTATCCTTGAACTCTTATTTCTTGATCAGTTCTCTTTTTAAAATTGGCCACTTAATTTTCATCAGAATTTTTCTGTTCTAAAGCTTGTATTCTCTGTGATGATGCAGTCTTCACAGCTAGTATAACTGATTTTGTAATGTCCATAGTTCTTTCTCACTATCAAGTAACCACCAAACAAATGCACTGCGTTGTAAACACTTCTTTCTGCAACAACTGTGTCTTCTTCTAAGTTTTCAACTAAAACTTCTTAAACAGACAAGCCTCTTTCAACTGCAGCATTTCTATGAAACATGTATAACAGCTTCTGTACAAACTTAGTGAAATCATGGTTCGCACTTTGTTGACCAAGTTTGTCCTCCTTAGGAATGAATTGTTTCAGCTGTTTCTCAGAATATTCACAAAATTTAAAATATTCTCCTTTCAGTACATTAGCTGTTGATGGGGTCAAATGTTTTTTGTCACTAATTCTTCCATTGGAATTGTCACCTGAGGACTTCTCAAAATGAAGTTCTGCAATAACTTCAGGTTGTAAACATGAACCTCCTTTGACAACCCTTAATTTTGAAGGACTCTTCTCAACAATTTTTAAATACAAGCTTTGCAAAATATCTGTGCACCCATTTATGAAACTAGGGATATCCTTTTCTGTGTAGTTCTTGTTAGCACCTGTGGCAGCTAATCCAGTATCTACATAACGACTTATTTATGATTACAATGTTTTGGTAACATCTGTAGCAAGTAATCTGCTAGAATTTGTCGTCATTTCCATAACAGTTTTCTTTATGAAACTGAGAAGTAAATCTATACATTAAACTGAACAGATCTATGTACAAACAGATAGAAGATGGACTCACTTGATTGATATTTTGTTAAAAAGCGCTAAAGTTTGATTGATAATGATATAAGAAACAAGTTTTACACAAAGGAATTTGTCTTCTAAATAATGTTCAATTTTTCAAAGTTTCTGTTGGTTTTTTTATGTACTTCGGCAACATACTTCTTCAAATGCAGAACAAGTTCAAGGGCTCTTTTCAAGATTTCCGTATTTGCACCCCATAGGTGCAAAATTTGAGAGGGAAATTGGAAAACACAGTAATGTTTGAGAAAGTTGCCCCCGTCGAGGGAAAATCCTTCATAAAGTACCATATCAACTTAAGAAATTTATGAAAATTTCATCCACTTTTATTATGAACAGTTTTCGAAGCTCCGTTCACTAGATGAAGTGAACAGCGCCACAATAAAACACTTGTGATAGATTATTTTCTTCACTGATTAGAAATGTAGCAAATTGTGCAACTTCTAGTTCACAGACAACATGGTCACAAATCATCTTCAAATAATTCTTTTGGAGTAGTCACTTTGATAAAACACAGAAGTCTGGTAATGGTGTCAGTCTTTCCATGGACAAGGCCAACACATTTCTCAACTGTAGTGATTATGTGGTTGAGCAACTCTGCCAGCTTCTTAACGCTTCCACATACAAGCCTTATAACAATGGTCCCACATCAAAAGAATGACACATACTCCAACAGATTCTCAAAAATTTAGACCCATCACTAAAATGTCACCTGCAATCAACTTCCCTGTCACATCTAAGAGGCTTGGAAAGGAGGACCGCTATAAAATATGGTTCTATCAAGTGCAGTTTGTTGTCAGTTACCACAAGCACTCTTCATCTGATGGATCTGTGACTGACACCTTCTCAACAATATTACAGTATGGAGAAGGGTAGCATAACAGTCACATTGCATAGCCCAGATACCTACTTAGATGTTGCATTTATTGCTTGTCTCTTGTGGATACTAATGAGCCTCTGTCACACCCTATTTTTGAATTTGAGAAATATAGCCTGGATATTCTGGTCTGTTTTACCTGCTGGGTGTGACTGATGGATTGCCTGCAGAGTATCTGGAAATTAGAACAGTTTAGAGATTTCAAAGCCTGATTACAGCTCGTTGGTTTCATAGCTGTCACTTGCACAGAATTCAGCATTTGACACACATAACTGATTGCAAAGACACATTCAGAAGACAGTTGGGGGAAACAGTGAATAGCGGAATATTCCCCTCTCCCCCCTCCCCTCCAGTTAACACTGATTAAATCTTGGCCCCATCAAGAACCGTAGTGTAGTCTGGTTTCATTCTGAGGGGCTTTGTTATGTACGGATAATTTCTCTATAATCATTCTAAGCTTGAACTGATGTTAACAGTTGCAAAATGCCAATGATTATGGCAACAATTAAAGCATATAAGGTTCTCAGGTCATAAGAAGCCTATCTAAATAAGTGACAGCAGCTTTCCTGCCTCTGTACACAGGCTTCTCTTGGGTTTGTCCCACAATCCATTTTACCAATCAGACACCTATGTATTGCAGTAAATCCAGAATTTTTAAACATGATGGACATCCTGATCCCTATGAATGCTTCATTATAGCATCATTACAGTATTCCCAAAAGCCACTCCAAAATTTATTTTTTACTGGTCGCATGTTAGGAGCTGCACCCAACAAGGGACGGGGGGGGTGGGGTGGGGGGAGGGGGGGGGGTGAAGAATCCAGTGGGGTCATCGAGAAAGCTTTAGAAGAAAGGGGTCATGCCAACCTCCTCTGATTTTAGAGTTAAGTGAAAATTACTATAATTTTCCTTCATGGACTGCTCGACATAGTTACTCAACGTGCAACCTTCCGCAAAATACAATTCGTGTGGTTCGCATGTCCACTGCAGCAATTTGTCATGGAAGGATATTTCTTCTAATTTTTGGGATACCACTATACTTGACATCTCTTGCAGGGAATCTCACTGTCACTGTGAAATGTCAAGTTTGGCAATAATTATGTTTTAAGGTGCACATTAGGAGAGAACATTGACTTTGAGCTATTGTTACGGAATACTTTCCGGTAAACACTGATTATAAAAATTATTAAGAAAGATAAATGCAAATGCTATTTTGGAAAACAAAGTAATGACCACATCTCAGGAATGTTGTATGAAACAACGTATCAGCAATATAGGCAGCATCATAAGTGCCCAGGCATTATTTGTGGAACATTAAGGCTTCTTGTGAACTGCACGTGGATGTCAACTGCTACACTATTGACGTGGACATAGTAATTGTCAAAGTGCAGGTGGCACATTTGACAGAACTGAGTGGAGTTATTGGAGAAAAGAGGTGGCAGGGGGCTGGCTGACAAATCATTCTGGCATGCATGGCTTCAACCCAGCGGTAAGAGAGGCATCCACAGTGGACGGTGCGAGTGCTGTAAGTGCAGGAATTGGCAGAGGCAAAATACCGGCAGTTGGCTGAGGTCTGGCAGGTTAGACAACTAGATGTACATGGCTTCAATCTCATGGTAACTCCATAGCAGCTAATATAAGTGATACAATATTGTTCAAGAAAGACTTTCAATATAATTTTGTGAGAATTAACATTACCATTTTAGGATTTGTGATTTATGTATTTTGTGGATTGCTGCTACAATAAACAAGGCAAGATGAGTGCTAATACTCAGAATATAAGTGATGAGGCTGCCACTCAAGGAAGTGTTGATAATAATGAGGAAAATATTAACACTTTAGGTAGCAATAAGAATGACACTTTACTTCCGTTGCATAAAGCTTATAATGAAGGGTACCATGATAAATAGGGAACAAGATGTTAATAAAAGTCATGTTGAATCATCAGGGTTGTCTGGTAGTGATGATGAGATTAGAGCTGAGACTCCCAAGGAAACTGATTTTAGGGACTTACTATATACAATGAGACAGAGAGGATGATGCTCTCTCATGGTGGATGAGAATGGGAACCTCTTGTAAAACATATGACGAAATTATTAAAGAATCTTTGAGTCAGTACTGGTCAAACACCAGAAGAAGTTTTTCTGACAATGAGTGTCACAGTTAAAAAGATTTCTTTCAGAGCTACTGAGAAAGGAATTCATATTAGATGATCCATTGAAGAAGAGGGATCTAATTTCTATCATATTAATCAAACAGCCTGTAAGTTTTTAAGATAAGTTAACAGGAAGTCCAGAAGACAACAATGGCATTATTTTGCATGTTCTTGGATATGCTGCATTTTCTGTCTGGCATCGATCAACATACAGAAGGATGGAGAGGTAATGGATGAAGACAAGGTAGCAGGGAAGAAAGAGAAAGGTATGAACATAGAGTCAATTTTAGAGAACTAACTGAAAGATGTAGGGGTGGATGGAGATGAGGTGGCTATCATAATAATTATGGCTGTAACCAAAGAGAAGTAAGGAATGGAGAAGAAAAAATGGAGCTAAATGAATGAAATGAAATGTACAGGCCAAATAAGGAAAGCTAGTTGGGGTTCTGATAAGGTATACTTGAGAACTAAATTAGAATAAGTCAATTTACTTACTTAGCATATGATAAATGTGATGCTATAATATAGGTTTTAATACTTGAGGAAGTCTATTAGGCCACACTGAAGGTAGAAATATGTAGCATAGAAATTCTATTGATTTTGGATTCAGGAAGTGACACTGTATCAGTAATGAAGACGTTTATATGAAAGTAACAATGGATCAGAATATTCCATTGTTGCTAGTACAATGGTTAAGAGTCATGGGAGCTATTAGTGTAAAAAGTAAGATGATAAAAAAGCAAGCAATGTCGAAAGTGGAGACTGAAGGTAGAAGATTTAGCGTCAATGCAATGACAATTCCAGGATTATGCATGCAGTAAATATTGGGAGTGAACTGGGTAATGGAAACCTCTGCTGTTGCTGATTTTGTGAAAGGTGTTGCAAGGACAAATACCGGCAAAGACAAAATTGGATTAACGTTTGTAGGATGTGTGATCCCAAAGAACAAACAGAATAGGATCCTATTAAAATATTGTGAAATAAAGTTAATTATTACCCTAATGAAAATGGTGCTGGAACAATGGAACACACATATAATATAATTGCAGCTTGTAGGAATGAATCAAATTAAACCACGTACGATCAAGAAAATAATTCTTGTGATCACATGGAGGAGAATTCTGGGCTTGAGGTGTGCAGATAAATTTAAATTTTACAGCATCCCAGGAAGATGCTGATGAAGTAATTAAAGATAGGGTGTGTTCAAATACAAGGTGCCGCACATAGCGAGAAAAACAACTAAGAAGCTTGTTGTGGAGATATGTAAAAGTATTCTCTGCAAGACCTGGTCTTAGGAAGCACTACATCTATCAGTTTGAGGTAGAAGAACATAGCCCTTTCGCACTGTGGCCTTATGACATACATGGCAAAACAGGAGGCTGTGGACAAGGAAATAAAGAGAATATTGGAATGGAATATTATTGAGAGATCACAAAGCAAGTACTGTAGTCAATGTTCTGGCGATGCAAAAGATTGGATTGGTGTGGAAAATGTTACAAGCAAGTGCAATAAATAAAATTAAAAATCCACGAATGGACAGACTAGCAATATTAGAGTAATTCATTCAAAAATGTAACAATGTACAAATTATGACTAGTATTAATTTGATAGGTAGTTTTTGGCAAGTGCCACTAGCAGAAGAATGCAGAAAATACACTAATATTCATTACAAGGGTTGATGTAACTATTTCAAAGTGTGACCTCTTGGTTTAAGTTTCTCTGTATCAGCATTTTTATACTGTTAGATAGTGCATTATGAGAGGAACTCTGTCAAAGAGTTATGTTATATAGATGATGTGTTAATTCCAACTAATACCTGGAAAGAATATAACGAATTGTTAGATAAAGTATTAAGTGCATTCTCTGACAATGATGTCAACATTAATATTAAGAAGTCCAAACTTGCATGAAAAAAATTTAAATTTTTGGGACACATCATTTTGGCAGATGTTATTACGCCAAACCTATAGGAAATTTGTAAATAATCAGGCTCTGAATGTCCAAGTAGATTTTAGGCTTGACTAGAAAAAATAACAATGTATCCAGGATTCCATAAAACAAAATAAACATTATGTAAGACAATAGTGCTAGCTCACCTAGATTTGTCAAAGGAAATATGTACTACAACAGATAGTACAGAATATGCAGTAGTAGCATGGATATTTCAAATAGTAGAGCCACAAACAGTAGTGAACAGCAGATAACAGATTTCACCAGCTGGACATTAAATAAATGCAAATGACAGCACTAAGTGATGAAAAAGGAGACTTAAGCCATTATTTAGGCTTTCGAAAAAACTGGAATTACTTAATTGGTAGAAAGAATCTAGTGTGTAAGGACCATAAGGGCTTCATTCCTACAGGATTGCCAATGGACTGATGGTAGACTAATCAGGTGGGCACTGACATTACAGGAATGTAATTTTGAAGTGTAACAACAGCCAGGAAAAGAAAATATCACAGCAGATGCACTCTCTAGATTGCCAGTAGGTATTGACACGACCGTGTTTGTGGACAACAGTGGTAAAAAGCCAAGATATTAGTTACAAAAAATGCATTGGCATTGGCATTAAAACAAGCGTTCAGTGCATAGTGCTGTGGAATGTGGAAAAAACAGCAAATTGGCACTCATAGAAAGAAGAACAACACCAAAAATGCAACAGGAGCGTAATATGTAAGAAACTGTCTACGCAACCTGCCACTGATGATGCCTTACAGAAAATAAAGGCGAAACGCGTATGGCACTAAAATTGTGTTTTATGCAGTTGCTGTCAGACGGTCCGTAAGTGAAAATTATCTATATACCGTAGTCAACCAACTCCTTTTATCATACAAAAATGTGATCCAACACGCAAGGAAACAAGCATCCTCTTCATTGTTCGAGAGTAGCACCAAACAAGTCATTAGCTTAACTTTCTGGATATAACAATCAAAAAACAAAACAATAAACGTATGTTTGAAATTTACTGTAAACCCACAGCAACGGACATTATCATTCCTCAATCCTCAAACCATCCACACTCACAAAAGAAAGCAGCACTTTGACACATGCTCCACAGACTCAGCACAGTGCCACTCCACAAAGAAAACTACCAAAAAGAACTGGACATAACAATGCAGATAGCACAAAACAATGGCTACAACAGTAACATAGTCACACAGCTAAACAAGAAAATTAAAAGTAAAATAAAAGCAGAAAGCACCGAAATACAGACAACAACACAACAGAACCAAACACAAACACAGTTCCATAACAACTACACAGAATAATCAGAAAAAAATGAAAGAAAACACAAGATGGTACACAATGGTACACATTTTCAAAAGACAGGGAATAAACACAGCACTTGCAACAGACAATTCTATACAAAAATACACCCAAAAACTGACAAAAACGGGGAAATATACCAGAAGGCAGGTATATATCAACTACAGTGTAATGCTTGTGAAGGCAGATACATAGGACAAACAGGTAAACATTTGATGTCAGATACAAAGATCACATGAAATCCTGGAAATATGGGACAAACTATTCCAGATTTGCAGAACACCTAAGAGAACATAACGACATACCAACCACGAGAGAAGACATGAAAATAATTAGAATCAACAATAAAAACCACCTCCTAACCTTGCATGAAAATTATCACATGGAGAAAACCCTGTTGAATGATCAAGTACTCATGCCAAACAATTCATTGTTTACACTAATAGATACAGCAACAGAATAACACTCCCAAAGAGGATTAATATACTAATACCACCCAATATAATAATACCACAGAACATCTTTACACTCAATTATCCGTCAACCCCTCCACAGAACACTGAAATTAAAAAAAAAAAAAAAAACACCACACACACACACACACACACACACACACACACACACACACACACACACACACACCCACACCGTAAACATCATGAATAAAAGTTGGTTTTGAACATGTGCTTTGTTAGGTTGGCCACTCATAGGTAAACAAACCAAAGTGGAGGAAACAGATAATGAAGTTACAATATTTACATTGTTTAAAGCACAGTGTCTGAAGAAAGAGCTATATTGAGTGGCAGAAGAATAATAGTACACCGCAAAAAAGAAGAAGAAACATGGTGAACAGTGTGAAAAAGTTCGGAATGTAAAATAGTGCTTATGTGTCTATAATAAAGTGGAAGAGCAACCTCCAGACCAGATGAGAGGAAACACAGATCACAGCAAACCGTACGTAATTGCTTATTTACATAAAAAATTGTTACGTGTTCTATTTGATAATCTAAAAATAACAAAACTGTATCGATATAGATCCCACTGATGATGCCTTAGAGCAAGAAAAGGCGAAACGTGTCTGGGTAAAATAAATTAAGTTGCAGTAAGAGAAGACTGTTTTATTTACAAAACAAGTATTTCTGTGCTTGCTGCAGAGGATGGCTATGCAAACAAACTTGTCATTAGATTCAATTCATCATTTTAATGTGTGGGATATTCTTCCCCTCGATTTGCAGCCTGATTGCATACAGGATACGTGGTACTCCTTGCTATATGTATAACATTAATGAGAAAATTTTTTGCTTGATACAGAGATGGGATTCATATAAGTAAAACTGAATTGTTTTGATCAGATGGCTTTTAAAAGTAATTTTTTTTATTTCTGACAAAATGCAAAACAAAAGCAAAATTAATTTCTTTGTATATAAGAAAGAATCCAACTGATTTTGTTTGCCAATCTGTTAAGGGTCTACCTTTTCACATGACAGATACAAAATAAAAAAAGACTGGGTGGCAGGCAGTGACCACACATCGTACAAACTGAAGTCATTTTCATCTGTTAGATGCTTTCTGGGACACAAAAGGAATTTTTCTTAATAGTCATTACCTGCAAAGGATAAAACAATCAAGGTCTTGATCTGCCTGCAAAACTTGTTTGCAGTGGCAAAACTGACTTTTGAGGTATAAATTGGTGAAACCTTGATTTCCTTCAGTAGAGGTGGCACCCCCTGATTTTCGCTAATTTCCCCATATATGGAAATTTATGAGTGGAAAACTTTTTGAACCCAAAAAGAGGTTATCATGGCCATTTGTGGGGATTTTGGAAACATCCAGAACAGAACTTTGAGGCTACAACACTCCCTGGGAAAACAATGAATGAAATTCACTGACCTAAAAGGGGACTTTTTTTTAGCAAAACAATTATTACTTAAAAAACAGTCTTTCATTACCAGGTAAAGAAATTCTATTCTTGTCCTCTTAAGATCACCACATTGCTTTAGAAAATGACTTTAAGAAAGTGTGCATAAAACTGTTCAGATTATATTTGATGTGTCACAATAAAATAGAGTGTGACATCTATCGATACAATCTTTTGTGTGTTTTTGAAATATACAGTTTAGGAGTTTCTTCTTAAAAATAACTTTTAAATGCAATTCAGCACGCCTACAGCACTCATTTAAATGATGAACAAGACACTGGGATGGCTGCCACTTTGCTATGGATATTTACTTTCAATTGTCCCAGTGAAGTCTGATTATAGACACACACTAAAATATCCATGGGGCTCAAATGTGGTTTGCGTGGGGATAAATTTGCCAGGGAAAATTTCACAAACTCACAGTACAGACGCATTGGACATGTGTGCTGTGGCTCTGTCTAGCTGAAACCGTGTTCTTTGGTTATAACCAGGAAAGTTTTGCACTTCAGGCACCAAGAATTCATTATTTAAAATTTCCACATAACATTTTGAATTCACTGTAATTACAAGACCAATCTTATCCTCAAAAAAGCATGCGCCAATTATTCCTTGAGCCAACATCATAGCCTTTACAGTAACCTCACGTTTATGATTCAGATTCGTTGCATTCCACTTGAGACAATTTTCCTTACTGATGTGACTGTTCAGGTGGAAATTAGCCTCATCAGAAAACAAGATGATGTCAAATGAAGAGTACTCAGTCACATCATTAATGAACTGCAGCCTATGTCTGTTATCCTGAGGCTTTAATTCTTGCACCAATTGGATTTTGTACCGGTACAGTTTATGGTCTTTTTGCACAATTTAGTGCAGTTACAATCTATGCATGTCTAATGAATTTGCATGCTTAAGCATGGAGAGGTTAGGATTGTCACGAACAGACGAATTTATTCTCTCCACAAGTTCGCCCATTCTTGATGACCTTGGTTGCCTAGATTTCGGTTTTGCCAGTGTTGACCTGCTCTCCTCACACATTTTGATCCATTTCCAGATAAGTGGAAGGCTTCAAGCGTAATCTACATTATGCAATCCACGATCACTGCAAAATTTCGTCTGTGCTACAGTCGCTGAATGACCATTTTTGTAAAATTCTCGCATACACAATGTGTGGTCCATTCCTGAGAAGCGCACCATATCGAATGAATTCCAAAAGGTCAAGCAAGCAATGAATGTAACCCCCCCCCCCCGATATCCTCCTACTTGCTGTGTATGCGCAGAAAGCTCTTCAAATATTAACTTTCTTTGAGACACCCTGTAGAAACAGAGATACAGAAATAAAACAAACATCTTAATACATTTAATTTGATAGCTCTTTAAATTTACTTACACCTTGATGAACTCCATTTTCCTTATTTTCTGCTGCAGGTGCTCTAATCATTGGTGGAGAAGAACGGCTCACTCCTTGTAAACCAAGTGGCTCTGTTTCTTCTACACAAAATATAAATAAAAATATAAGTGCCACCAACAAAATATATGAAAAATAAGCTAGTCTGAAACAAGGCAATAAATTTTTATTGCTATCCAGAAATGAAAGCAATAGTTCCTAAGTGATTTTAATTATCATAATGTCAGTTACAATAATTACGGGAAAAAAGGATTTTTCCCCAACCTACAGAAAAGAATGTGGATTATTATTATTATTGCTCACTTCTGAATTCAACAAGCTTTTCTCAAACAAGTAAACTTGCCGTATGGGTACCTCAAAGCAGAAAATTACATAAAAGTATCGAGAAAAGTCCAGGGCAAAGGGTTCAACAGAACACAGTGTGCAATGAAAAATTGAAACTGGCATAAAATGTCGGACGAAAAAAAGAAAAAGAATAGAGCCTGGGAGTATGGTCCTGATAAAAAGAATGGACAGAGACCCAAACCCAATAATGTAAAAAAGAAGATAAAAGACTGAAGCAAAGGGCACCATAAACAGCTTCAATTATTTGTTGGATATTTTCCCATAAGTTAGTGCTCCCTATTACTCCCTCTAGTACCATAGAAAATAGTCCTTTTTGTCTGGAAACATGTTCCATCATTCTGTCCCTTCTCATAATCCACATATTCTCCTCGTCACCAATTTGTGTAGAACTTAATTTAATATTCACTATGCTTCTATAAACCAATTAAGGCTAATTTTTAGACTAGTAGATTTATTTTTGTGAAAAGTGCTCTCTTTGCCTGTGCTAGTCTGCTTCTTATATCCTCTTTGCCTCCGTTTGCTGGTTCCATGAACATCAAACAAGAGTTGTTTGTGGAACACTTCAAAATATTGCTCGCTCCAGTGCACATTAAATTAGGTATTATGTCCCAGTTTGTGTGTGTACTGATAAGTATGGTAATGGATTCAGATATCTGCACAACATTTACAATGGCGAGTTAGGAAGAGCTTGCAGTTGATGTATTTACTGGATTGTAGATAAGAAAAGTTAATGTATGAGCCACAATTTGTGAATGCAATCACTCAAGATGAGAAACAAGCATGGACTTGTTTGACAAATATTACTGAAAACTTCCTGGGTAGGCACATGTGTCCCCTGTACAAAGATTGTTTCAGGAACTGCTAGAAAACTCGAAAATTCATGGATGCAACATGAATGTTAAATTGGAATTTTCACTTTCTCATACAGAATATTTCCCTCACAAGCTTGAAGTTTACAGCGAGGAACATGGTGAACATTTTCACCGAGGGTTAGAGGACAATGGAAAAAGATATTATGGAGTTTGGACCATTAATATGATGGCAGACTATTGTTGGTCTCTGAAAAGAGACAGCACATCTAGAGAAGGTTATGGTGAAATGGCTTGATGGAAAAAAAAGTTCTTCATTAAGCAACTGAATCCTGACTGTGTCAATTATCGGTTTATTTTTCCATTGTTTCTTGTAAATCATTGACAGTTCTGAACCAATTTGTAAGAAGCAATATGGCTGACAACATATGGATTAAAAATGTGTGTGAAAGCATAAATTATTGTCTTCATTTCCAAAAAAGTAATGTGATGGCAAGAAACTGACTCGCTTTCAGTGTCCACAAAGTATGACAAAATGTTATTCAAAACCAAAACATAATTCAAAAGATCTTAGAATGAAGAGCTGTTCAACTGATAAGTATGGTAATTACTTCTAAGTCACTTTTTATATTTATGTTATGAGAAAAACGTTGATAAATTGTAGAAGGAAAGGCCCCTAAAACAAACACTTTACATCTATCCATTCACCCTTTGTTTTTAATTGTTGAATTCCATTTGGATTCTTAATGTTGACTCAATTGTTTTTCATACTTACATGTGACAAAACTACAAGGCAGAAGAAAGAAGGTAAGGTCTAGGTCTTTTGATACCCCTAGCATGTTAGTCCACTAAGCGACATACTTCCCCTCACATCCCCTATGAGTTAACTCATTCAATATGGGACGCTTTTTACGGATTTTTTGCACAAATACATTGGGAATGTCAACTTGGTTTTACTATTTTCTCCCACTATTATGTAATATATTCCATACAGTCTCATGATTTTTTAGAAAACTGTCTAAACAGCATTTTAATTGAAATACTTCAATGTAATGCAGTTATACAGAGGAGAGAGAAGCAAACTTTGTGTGTTACCAGTCATTCACAATTTGATTTGTGAAGACTGTGAAATGTCAAAGGAGAAAAGTGTGTCAAAAATAATTTGCTACAGCTGAACATGTAACTGAAAGAGTGTATCCTATTTTTAGAACTACTACTCATCCTTCTGCAGCATGTTTAGAGAGTCCATCAAAACATAGGGGAGGGAGGGGGAGATATTTGGGGGGGGGTGAGGGAGGGAGGGAGGGAGGGAGGGAGGGAGGGAGGGAGGGAGGGAGGGAGGGAGAGAATAATAATGGAATGAGTAAAATTAGCCACTTGCCCAACAGCTGAGTGGTTTACAGGCACATAAACAAAATCAAAAATTGTGGCTGAAGTTCCACAGAATGTCCTCCTTCAGAGCTAACAAGGACATAAAGAAGCAAATGAGCACAACCTTGGCTATTTGAGATTCAAATTGAGACACAGTCTGTAATTGGTAGCTGAAGTCTCAACTTACTTGCAGCATGATGTACATAGTTTAAGTGTTAAAAATTCTAATTGCCCATAATATCAATGCTGCCACACACTATTCCTGTTTCATTACATACAATTTAAATGCAATAAGTATTTCATGTCAGGATGCTACAAGCCTAAAAATGCATTGGCGTTGCAACTGTCTTTCCTGGAAAATGAATATGGAAGTTTGGATGTTCAGGGAAACTGTGAACATGGATTGTGCAGTTTAGTAATAATGTAGATCTTTGGCAAGTGACTGTCAAGGTGACGCTGAGAAAAAAAATTAATAACCAATAAAAGTGTAACATTCTACAAGATGGAGCATGGGATGTCAGAGCCTGAATGTGCTAGGAAAGCTAACAAAATCTGTAATGGGTAATGTATAGGTTCAGTCTAGATGTAGTTGGCGCAGTGAAGCGAAATGCAAAGACAAGGATTTATGTTCAGATGAAAATAGGGTAATATCAACAGCAGCAGGCACTGGTGTAATGGGTATAGGATTTGTCATGAATCTGAAGGTAATGCAGAGAGTATGTTACTGTGATTAGTTCAGCAATAGGTACTTTCTCATCAGAATCAACAGCAAGCCACCACTGCCAACAATAGTTTAGGTACACGTGCTGGCATCACAAGCAGCAGACGAAGAGAGAGAGAAAGTATACGAAGATATTGAACAGGTAATTCAGTGTGTAAAAGTAGATGGTAATTAAATAATCATGGGGGATTGTAATGTGGTAGTAGGAGAAATAACAGAAGACAGAGTTATGAGAGGATAAGGGTCTGGTAGTAAGAATGATAGAGAAGAAAGACTGATTGAGTTCTGTAATACAGTGAAACCCCACTTTTTCACTTTTCAAGGACTTCCAAAAAATGGTGTAAAATGAGGGAAAATGTAAAATGTGGGAAATAATGTTTTAAGCTGTAAAAGTTGTGTATAGGAGACCCCATTGCATTTTCGACCTTTTGTATGATATATGTAAATAACAGGCACAAAAGACTTCTCAGGGACTTGTTTATTATCTAATAAAGGTTTATATTCTAATAAAACCAACTCGTTTTGAAAAAAAAAAAAAAAATATATATGTAACCGGTGCTGTGTTTAAACTAAAAACATTTCAGCTACACAAAGTAAATGGCTGTTTCAACTAGAGCTACATGTAGCCAAATGCCAAAACACGCTAAATATCATTCAGTAAAGGTGTCACGATGATCACAACAATCATGAAACTGTGTTTGTGCAGTAGAGGCAGTTTGGAAATGGTCGTGATTGGTCATGATATTTTTATTTGTACGAACCTAGTCACTCCCATCAACCACCATGACCCATGCCACGTAGAGCTTGGCAGTGGCGGGAGATACGGCACGAATTGTTCCAATTCTTACATGTTTACCAGTTCAAATCCGCTAAGTAGAGTGCCCTGGTGTCAAGAAACTTAACCACGTTTTTTGTAAACACTACTGGACAGCCAGCGTCAATTTCTCTCCACAAAATTTTTTGCATAATGTGTAAATTGCAGGAAAAATAAAGATATGTTGACACAAAATCAGCTGCAAATTAACATTGTGGACATAGGAAATTTGATAGGAATGATAAAAAATGTTGTAAATGGCTGGAAAATGTTAATAACGGGAATGTAAAAGTGGGGTTATACTGTAAATAGCAGCTGGTTTTAATGAATACACTGTATAAAAATCACAAGAGGAGGGGATAAATTGGAAAACGCATGGAGATACAGGAAGATTCCAGCTGTATTACATCACGGTCAGACAGAGACTCCAAAAACATACAGTGGATTTTAAGATGTAAACAGTAGCAGATGTTGACTCAGATCACAATTTAGATATGATGAAGGGTAGGCTGAAGTTCAAAGAGAGTCATAAGGAAGAATGAATGTGGAAAGAAGTGGGATACCGAAGTCCTGAGGAATGATGATGTACATTTGAAGTTCTCTACGGCTCTAGTACTGGAATAATGAATAACCCACACTAGGCAGTTCAGCTGAAGAGGAATTGACATGCCTGAAGAAGGCAATGACAGAAATAGAAGCTGAGCAGACAAATACTGATAGAAGATAGGTAGCAGTGAAGAAAACTTGGGTAACAGAAGAAATACTTCAACTGATCAATGAGAGAAAGTAGTTCAAAAATGTTCCGAAATAGATAGTAACACAGCAATATAAATCACTTAGAAATAAAATCAATAGTAAGTGCAGGGAAACTGAAGCAAAATCACTGCAGAGAAAACCTGAAGAAATCTAAAAGTAAATGGTCATCAGAAGAAGTGATCAGCATATATAGAGTCAAAACGGTCTTCAGTAACATTACAAGTAAAGGCATCACAATAAATGGTGCAAGAGAAGCCCATCATTAAGTGCACAGGAGAAAGCACATAGGAAGAAAGAGTACATCGAGGGCCCCTAAAAAGCAGAGGAACTGATTGACAATGGGATACAAGAAGAAACTGCTATTAATATGTAAGCTATAGGAAATCCAGTATTAGCATTGGAGTCAAACAGAGCTTTGGAATACTTGCAGTCAAATAACATAGTGGCACAGATAACATATCTTCTTAATTTCTACAATCATTGGGGGCAAGTGGTAACCAAATGTCTTTTGAAATCGGTTTGTAGAACCTACAAATCTGGAGACGTATCATCAAACTTTCTGAAAAATATCAGCCATACATTCCCAAAGATAGCAAGGGCAGGTAAGTGCGAGAACTATCGCACAATCAGATTAATGGCTCCTACATCCAAGTTGCTGACAATGAATGGAAAAGAAAATTCGTAATCTGTTAGATAATGATCAATTTGGTTTTACAAAAGGTAAAAGCACCAGAGAGGCAGTTCTGATGTGCCATATTGTAGAAGCAAGAATTAAGAAAAATCAAGACACGTTCATAGGATCCGTCGATCTAGAAAAATTATTTGCCTTGGTAAAATGGTGGAAGATGTCCAAAATTCTTAGAAAAATAGGAGTAGACTGAAGGAAAAGATGGATAATACACAATATGTACAAGAAACAAGAATAAAAAATAAGAATGGAAGAGCAAGAACAAAGAGCTCAAACTAGAAAAGATGTAAGATGGGAATGTAGCCTTTTGCCCTTACTGTTCAATCAATACACTAAGGATGCAATGACAGAAATAAATGGAATGGAATTAAAATGCAGGGTGAAAGCAAGGAATGGCAAGAGCTGTTGAAGAGAATGAGAACACAGTATGGACATGAGCAAATCAAGGACAGACAAATGTAATGAGGAGTAGCAGAAATGAGACTAGGAATAAACTTAATATCAAAATTGGGGACTGTAGTAATCTGTTGGCTACTACAGCTACTGCCCACAGAAAACATAAATAGAGCCAATAAGGCATGCATAGTGCAAACCAACATTCAAACGGTGAGCCTACAACGAGTCCAAAGCATCCACCATGGACACCCCACTGACTGACCACTAAGCAGTACTACATGAGGCATGCATAGGCCTCCAGGCACTCAAGTCAGCAAACCTGTTTGAGACATGTAAACCATTGATTGGCGACTCCATAGAGTTATTGTGATCATTTCATAAGCTTTGGTTACTGATAATAACTTGACACCAGTGCCTATGAGTTTAATTTGTACACCACAGCACTGAAGATGATCACAGTGTGATTGAAAATCGATTTTGCTGTCAATAAACCATCAATATTATGACCAACGCTGACCTTCCCTCTAATTACATGTAAACCAGTTTCATTGTGTTCTTGTTGATGTCATTCCGTGACTCAATAAATTGTATCTCTTTAACAACTGTGCACTTCCCTATGTTCCTAGTTACACCAGAAATCCACTGGGGGGGGGGGGCAAATTTTCATTTGTTTTGTATTCTGTGGTCTTTTTGCTATTTGGTCTTCCATGGAGGCTTTACTCCCATCACTTCTATAACAGCAGGCACATACAGCTATATTGGAATGGTTGTTGGCTACACTGACACAGGCTCAGTCACAGGTGGTGGTGGTGGTGGTGGTGGTGGTGGGGGGGGGGGGGGGGAGGAGGGGAGATTACAGCACAAGTGTCCATGAAGTGCTTGGAAGGCCTGGTTTCATGCATGCCACACATTGCTTGCAAAAGAGGGGAGACTTAAGTCTGGACTGTTTACCATTAAGTATGTGAAAGTTAGAGGAAATTTATCTCAGCAATACAATTTTTTAGCTACTGTGACAAAAAAGATAGTAATTCCCAATTAATTAAGTACAAATTTATTCTTCTAGTGAAAATAAACTGTGGTTGTAAGTTTCTGGAAAAGGAGCAGAAAATTCTAGGATATTTAGTGAAAAAGCACATATCGTTTTTGAGATCTCTTAAGTTTGTGTTCAGACAAAAATACAAACTATAGATAACTATTTCAACAGTTTACCATTGCTGTCAAACAAATTTATGTTGTTCAATGTTAACAATGTATGTTATTACCTGAATTCACAACAAGTTTTCTGTGATAACGCCATGGTTTGTATTTTGGAGAGAAGCTGGTACCAGCCAAGGATACTGGACTTTTAGTGAGTTGTCGCACATCACAGCCTTCATCTTCATTGTCAGAATCTAGTATACTGGGAAGTGAACATGCTTTGGCTTGCCGCACACCAACATCTGTCATCAAATGCAAGTAGTGTGGACGTATGGCACTACTCTGCACACAAGACTGGACACGGATGCGTGGCTGTAAACTTGGGGATATCTCCAAATGTGTTCCTCCAGTGACTGCTGTTGGTGAATGGGGTTTCCGGAACTCACATTTTCTACCAACAACAAAATATGTCTTTGTACCTGTAGAAAAAATTCCGAATTCTTTATTTCTCAAATGGACAAGCTAAATGAAAATTAACATTCGTATGATATCAAATATATTTATGATATTTAAACTCATAAATAAAAATTAAGTAATTGAGCATGAGATGATATTAACAGTAAGTTTATTACAATTACTGAATTTTAACCAAATGAGAAAGACAATAGTAAGCCTACTTATCGCTTATGTTGAGTAATGCGGTCACTTGAAAAGAGAAGTGGAGTTTTAAAACTTGAAATCTAAAAATGGAAGGCGCATGAGAGATAAAGCAGACTCTTTAGGGCTCAAAATTATTTAACCGCACAACTCTCTCTCCCTCCCAGAAAGGTGTACACATTTCCCTATTCTTATTCAGATCAATCATCATACTGATGATATTTATAGCATTATATTGTAGCCTGCTGTATTATAACCACCTCTAATTGAAATCTGTATGTTTTACTGTTTATGCAGGAGCTTGTTAATAAAAGTATTTCCACCATTTAGTTACTGCTTGGGTCCTACGTAAAAAGTTTGTTGATTATACAACTAGCTGCTTCATTTACGTATTCCGTTCTGAACTGCATAATATGAAATAATACAAATCATAGGTGAATAGAAATCCTGCGAACAGATGCACTTCACTAACAGAGACAAGATGTTAGGAAAGTGTGTGTGTGTGTGTGTGTGTGTGTGTGTGTGTGTGTGTGTGTGTGTGTGTGTGTGTGTGTGTGTGTGTGCGCGCGCGCGCGCAGTTCTATGTAATGTACAATATCCTTCTTGTATCATCTCAGAATGCAGTTTGTTGACCATCTCTGTGACACCCTTGCCCTGAATAATAAAATCTGTGTTAAATTGTGTATCTCTTCTTAGAAACTTTTCTCCTTCTTCTGTTTATCAAACTTCATCAGAGTCCCAGAAAAACAAACAATATTCAATAATTAGTCGAATGAAGATTTTGTACCCAAACTTTTTTGTATGTGAATTAAACCACCATGGATTCTTCCAATAAATTTGAATCTGGCTCTATGTTTCCCATGGCTAAATTTGTATGACAACTCCATCTTACACAATTCCAGATACATATCCCTTGATATTTGATGGTTGTTGCTGATCCAAGATGGTGGCTTGTATACAGACATCTCGGATTAATGCAAAAAAAGTGAAACTTATACAAATAAAAGCAGTGTGTGTGCACATTGTAGAAATGAAATCAGAAAGTTAAGTGGTTATTAAGTTGTCTTTAACTAACCATTAATGTCCCAATGTGCAATATGAAAAAACTTGCAGCTGAAAAGTGTGAAGTGCCATTATCACAAAAATCGCATACAGTTTCACGTGATAACCAAACTTTTCCAAATATGAATATTAACATGAAAACACTATTGTCTGAAAAGTGTGAATGATTATCACTGTAAAAATTGCATATATTTCCATGTGATGGTCAAATTATTTCAAATAAGTGGATTGCAATTACTACTGAACTAAGTGATAGTGATAAACATGGAAGTGTGAAGTGCTATGGCGATGAAGCTCGCGAACGACGCAGTGGCTGCATAAACAAAAACAACAATGAAAATAAGTGACAACAGAATCAAGAATCCTTCGCTTAAAGATACAGTGTTCTTTTCTTAAGAGAGAGGCACAGCAGAAACTTGACGAGTAATTTGCAAGACAGTAACAAAGATTCCCAAAAGCAATGGGAATGCTAAATCCAGGGGCAAATATGAAAAATGTTACCGATCTCGAACCACAGGAAAAAATGACAGATGAAAATGAATGTCGAGTGCGTAGCTGGTGCTAACAATATCGCGAGAAAAGAGGCACAACATAGAGCAAAATTATTGCAGAAAAATATGACTTAAACAACATTCATAATCATAAAGGTAATAAGCACGTTTTTCCTTCTTTCTTTCTTTGAGAAAATATAGCAAATTAGCCCTCAAATACCAGAATCTTCAATGTACAATGAATAAATCAGAGCACTTGGATGAACACTTGAATGAAACTAAAACACATTTCTTCATAGCGAGTGAATTGGGTTGCAAAGAAGATGAAGCATATGGGCAGGCTAAACAGTTATAAACTCATAAACTTGTTCTATAGAATGACGTATAAAAGTGGTGGGGTAAGGTGCAGCTTTGAAGAATTTTTTAGTTGTCTGCACGATTTGCTGGAGAAGACATCAGTGAAAAAAAACCTGCTGATTGCTGGAGATGTCAACATTGACTCATTAAATAATAGTGTTAATTATTTGTGTTATGTAGACATACTACAGTGTTGTAACTATAACCGCATGAACTGAGAACTTACAAGAATTACTATAGATACACAAACACCAGCTGAACACATTTAAATGAATTTAAGAGGACATGAGGTAATGAAAAATGGGAACCAGTATATAATGCAACTGATCTGAATGATAAATGGGAAAATATCTAAAGACTATCCACTCAAACTTTAAATAAACATGTCCTTTAGTAAAAGAAGTAAACAAATCTATAAAACATAAAGCTGAGAATTTCCCTCCTGAAATCACTGAACAGAGAGAACCAGAAAGACTGCTATATATTCTTTAGAGGTAGTAAACTACAAAACACAAACTGCTCAGAAAAAACACACAGATTCCTTCCCTACCCTTCTAACGGTTTCAGTGACAAGAGAAGCAGTGCCAAATTGGATTGCGAACTTCACACTTCTCTTACTACAGTTGACTTACTTGAAATGTTTAGCCAATATTCTTCTCTGAATATGAGGTTGTGTCAATCTCCACAACTTCTTCTCCGAAGAAATAATGCTGGTTAGAGGAACTAACACATACTCTCTCTCTCACTAGAAATAACTCGGTACCCTCATACTTTCAGGTAAGTTCAGGTGTATTTTCATCTCCACAAGTTTCACATAAACATACAAATTCTTGCAAGTCAACTACGATGATGCCTGTTAGATACTATTAAATATAATAACATTGTGGTGCGTTGCATAACCACCAGAAATTCAAAAACAGGTCTTGCTTCTTGCAAGTCTAACACCAAGATTAAGAAAGCGTCTCTACACAAAACATGTTTCAATTGTTCGTAACAATTACAATCATTACACCGTCAAAGAATAACGCATGCTTGCTCCTTGTGCGTCACGTACAGCTTCTATGGAGCGAGCAGCAAACACTTGTCGGCGTCACTTGTCTGACGCAGCTCCTGTCTTCCCAGGACCAATGTCCATCCTGCACACGCAGACATGTGTTGCACAGTAAATAGGCTCTCTCTCACACTTATCTTTAAAATATCATGTGTTAGAGGCGGCAGAAGGTCGAGTGGTTCCAGAATTTACGTGTAAATTCTCGAAGCACTACATATCCACCTCCTCAGATCGAACGCGTGGTATTTTATACCTAACCATTATCTACATTAATATCGTACCTAATAACTATCCACATTTCAAAAGTAATCATTTACTGCATAAATTTATATACACAATTTCTTTCTTTCTTTTTTGCTTTCTTCCCCATAAATTCTCGTACTCTATAGAGCAGGCTTCCGATTGTTGTCTTTCTACTAATTCTTTACTCTACTTTGTTTTTAGAACATTAGCCTCTATCTATGATTTCATTCCGCATTGCTCTTACTTATAAATGGTGAGGACTTTCTCTTCAGTTCCAATCATAAATTCCAGCTGTCATAGACACTTAAATATTTCATCCTGGTTTTCTTTTCTTTTTTATTTTTTTTACTCAGTTCTGACATTAGTTTGTATTTTGGAGGAACTCTGGGCAAATGAAAGTGTTCTTTCTGACACTCATAAAACATAATAATGCTAGTAGTATGCAGAATTCAAACTTAACAGAATAATCTCTATAAAATGTGTGACTCCTGTCATGATACTGTCCATTTCCCCTTTAGGAACAGAACCTATACCTTACATATGGATTGACCCTATGAATGCACTACCTCTTTCTGTTTTGGTGGGTACGCCCCTCTTGATTCCTATTTACCTATGGTACAGGTCAATCCCCTTCTTGGTGCCCCTGTCCGCACAGTATAGGTCAGCCTTTCTTAGGTCTGCCTATCTGTCTTTTATATTAAATAAATGCTGGGTGCACCCCCTTTATCCTTTGTGAAGAGGCCTCATGGTTCATTTCCCTAGTATACATCTTTATGTACACTATAATTAAATGTTTTCTGCTAAAGTTACGATTCTAGTTTACACCTCAACTCCACTTCTTGATACTTCATTTAGTCTCCAGAGTCCTCCCAAACTTTGCAACATATACATTCTTGGTATATACTGTGCCTCTATACCTCATTCAATGTATAATATGTTTACTTAGGTTATAAGAGTCCCACTATCCTACAAATCGTCAGAATATTTGTTAAATTGACATTCCTTAATGATTACCCCAATTGATTTCTCTCTGGCTTTTGTTCTTTTTTCTTACTCATGCCTCCTTCTTACGTATACTCGGAAATCGTCACAGTTCTTATATATATGTATATGGAAGGCATCCTGAAAGAGGAACGCAAAATTATCAGAAAGATTCTTGGCCCAAAAAGAACGGAAGATGGATACAGGTTACAGTCTCGGAAAACTACAGAAAAATTATCTAACCTCGCCGCAGACATCCGGAAAAGAAGACTAAAATTTTACGGTCATATCCACAGACTCCCAACACCCAGACTCTCCCACAAAATTTTAATTTACATTGAAAAATTGAAAACCATACCCTGGATACAAGAAACCAAAACAGATCTAGCAAATGCACAAATAAATTCTTCAGAAGTTATAAACAGAAATGTATACACGCAAAAAATCAATAGTTGGAAAGTACAACCCGAGAATGAAGTTTGCAAGAGACAGGGGACAAAATGGACAGAGGAAAGAAGAGAATTCATGGGGAAAGAATGAGAGAAGTTTGGAGAATTAAAAAATTGAATCGGAAAAGCTTTGCGTGATCCGTATGGGTCCAATCGCACATAATAATAATAATAATAATAATATGTATATGATATTGAATAGTCATAGTTCTTAATGTATATATATTTTCCCCTATATATGTGCAATGCAGGACCTTCACAATAAACAACAATGTGCGTACGTGCAATGCAAAACCTTCACAATAAACAACAATGTGCGTACGTGCAATGCAAAACCTTCACAATAAACAACAATGTGTGTACGTACAATGCAGAACCTTCACAATTAAAAACAATGTGTGTATGTGAAATGCAGAACTGTCACAATAAACGACAATGTGTGCTTCCTTCCCCAGGGTACACATTCCTTTCCCCCTACAACACTTGACAGTTCTCCCCTTTTGATGTGTAAGATCATTGTTTGTGTAACTGTATTTTTTGTGTGTATGCATGTGTTTGTGGGGCCTGATTCTTCAGCCTACTTATATAAAATAAGTTGTAGGTTATTGGAACCCACGGAAAATCAGAAGGACTTCTGCGAAAGAGGTAGCTGAATATGGAAAGAGGGAAAGATAGATAGGTACTCAAATGAGAAGTAAGAAAGGAAAAAGTAGAAATGGTTGCAAAGATTGAAGAAGAGAAAGAAGATAGCCCCAAAGACGGAAAACCCTTCCCACCCCCCCTTCCTGGGGTCCCTACTGCACCAGTACTTGGGTGAGAAGCCGGAAGAGGTATGGTGTTAAATGTCTCCTACAGAACGGACATTCTCATCTTCACCTCTGAAGTCCCCGGGGATGGCAAATGGTGAAGAATCAGTCACACTTGCTTGCGAGGGTCGTTTGGAAGGTGTGGTGTGGTGTTGCTGTGTATTCTGTGTTAGCCATGTTTGTACTTACACTACTCACCTCTCCAAAAACTAATACAAACCCTCCCATCTACATCAAATTTCATAAAGGGTACAAAATATTCTATACTAAATAGAAAATTATACACTACTATACAATAGTTGTTTAGTCATTAAGCTTATACTATATTTTATATATCTAAAAACAAAGATGATGTGACTTACCAAACGAAAGCACTGGCAGGTCGATAGACACACAAACAAACACAAACATACACACAAAATTCAAGCTTTCGCAACAAACTGTTGCCTCATCAGGAAAGAAGAGGGAAGGAGAGGGAAGACGAAAGGATGTGGGTTTTAAGGGAGAGGGTAAGGAGTCATTCCTATCCCGGGAGCGGAAAGACTTACCTTAGGGGGAAAAAAGGGACAGGTATACACTCGCGCGCACACACACACACACACACACACACACACACACACACACACATATCCATCCGCACATACACATCCTTTCGTCTTTCCCTCTCCTTCCCTCTTCTTTCCTGATGAGGCAACAGTTTGTTGCGAAAGCTTGAGTTTTGTGTGTATGTTTGTGTTTGCTTGTGTGTCTATCGACCTGCCAGCGCTTTCGTTTGGTAAGTCACATCATCTTTGTTTTTAGATATATTTTTCCCCACGTGGAATGTTTCCCTCTATTATATTATACTATATTTTTATACACACATAAAAGATTGTGTTCAGTTCATGTTGTCTAGATATCATTCTGTTTGAATAGTACCATCATATTACGTTTTCCACTAATATTATATACTATTCACTGCATTTCATGTTTAGAAATCAGTTTATCTGTGATTCTCTTAAGTCTATTATCTTTTAGTCATTGTTAGTTTCCTAGGAACTAACATTATAGGATAGTTTAAGAATTCAAGAATAGATTACAGAACAGTTTAAGATTTGAAGGGAATTTGGTGCAGGAAAAATAGTACAGAAGAAACATCGAAAACAACTAGAGACTATTTCCTGTTTAAGTTGGTAATCGTCAGTAGGTTGTTCAGGCCAAATGAAACATTTAATAAGAGGTTCTCCTACAAAGGGTTTGCCTATCACTTTTAAAGGTGTCAATCCTGTTGATAAATGTGGTAGTTCATTTAAAATAAGTTCAAAGTCTTTGATCTTTGTTGCCCGTAATGTATGTTTTTCGTGGCAGAAGGTGCGGCACAATTTCCCGATCTCTTTCATTACCCGTTCACATGGATTTGACGATGGGTTATAGTTGGATATTAATACCTGATGAATATCCTCCCACGCTAGAAATTCTTTAAATTCGTTAATGACAAATTGTCGCCCATTATCAAAGAGAAATCTTTTTGGTTTGCCTACCTCAAGAAAGTATTTTTGCAGACAGTGTATCACGGTTGGTGTAATTGGTTTCTTAATACGATACAACTTAACGTACTTTGACCAACACTCTATGAAGACAAAAATATACTACACTCCTCCCTTTCCTTTTGGAAGTGGTCCAAAGAAATCCACTGCTGTAAGATCATGTAATGTCTTAGCAATGATTGGATACATTTTGTATTTAACGTGAGTGTTACTTTCTTTTATCTTCCAACAGATTTCACAAGTCCTAATTACAGATGCTACCTTCTGTCCTAGCTTCTTAAAATAATAAAACTTATTCATATGAGCCATACATTTCTTTATCCCAAAGTGTCCATATCCAGTATGAACATACCCCGCAAACTCATCCACCACCAACTTTGGGATGCATATACGCCACTGTCGAGATGTTATGCTGTCTCTCCAAAATAAATTATGCCCTATAATCTTCCACCCCCCTACTTGCTTAAGAGGTAAGGAATTCTTTTTACACATAGTATATATTTCTGTAAAGTAGGTAGCATGATGGATGTTTTCGGTTATTCTTTGAGCCATTTCTTGTACCCTGGTGTGCGGACTAGAATGTGTGTGTGTGTGTGTGTGTGTGTGTGTGTGTGTGTGTCTATATACACACACACACACAATCTAGTGTTAGGAATTTTTGGATACCCCATACTATTGCTAATGTGAAGATAGTAACTGTTCTCAAAAGAACAGATACCATTGATAACCGTGCAGCTTCTCTAGAATAAATGATAATTGATTAAAACCGTCAGCCGCCGACAGGTGTTGTTGATAAACCTTGATGGGGACAGCTGAAAATGTGTGCCCCGACAGGGACTCGAACCCAGGATCTCCTGCTTACATGGCAGACCCTCTATCCATCTGAGCCGCCGAGGACACAGATGAATAGCACGACTGCAGGGATTTATCCCTTGCACGTTTCCGTGAAACCCACATTCCCAACTGTCCACAATCTACATATGTAATTCCCTCTTACGGTAATTGTCACCTTAGTGTGCATGAGTAATGAGTGGATGAGCAAATATCTATTAGGAACATTATATATGTAGATTGTGGACAGTTGGGAATGTAGGTCTCATGGGAAGCATGCAAGGAATAAATCCCTGCAGTCACACTATTCATCTGTGTCCTCGGTGGCTCAGATGAATAGAGCATCTGTCATGTAAGCAGGAGATCTTGGGTTCGAGTCCCAGTCGGGGCACACATTTTCAGCTGTCCTCATTAAGGTATATCAAAAACACCTGTCGGCAGCTGAGGGTTTCAATTAATTATCATCTATTGCTAACAGTTCTTTTTCTGTGACTGTATAGATTAATTCATGTTTGTCAAGACTCCGGCTAGCAAAAGCTATAGATATGTGATTTGTACTTTCCAGACCCCACTCTCCTTGAAAAGTTCTGCTGCTATACCATAGTCAGATGCATCTGTTGAAATTTTAAATGGCTCACCCATAACCAGATGCTGTAATATGGGTGATTTGACCAGTGCTCTTTTTACATTTTCAAACGCATCATTGGCATCTTGGTTCCAAACCCACAGTATTCCCTTCCTTAATAAACGTAAAAGTCTTGGGTCGTTCAGCTCTTGACTTCGTATATATCATTTATAGTACCCGGCCATTCCGATAAATCCCTTCAATTGTCTTATGCTTCTAGGGTGTGGACACTCCTTAATGGCCTTTATACGATCTGGATCTGGTCTAATTCCTTGCACTCCTATGATATGCCCTAAAAACTTAAGTTCTTGCCTCACAAAGTGCGATTTAGACTATTTTACTGTAATACCTTTTGCTTTAAACCTGTTCAGAGTTTTACTCAAGGTCAGGCAATGCTCTACCCAGGTAGATGAGATTTCTAGTACGTCACCTATGTATATTATTAAATCTTTTAACAATTCCTTTCCTAACACTTTGTCCAGTGCACGTATAAACACGCATACTGAGATATTTAGCCCGAATGGTAACACGTTAAAATAATACGATTTCCCATCAAACAGAAATGCTGTATATTTCTTTGATTCAGGATGTAACCAAATTTGCCAATATCCGGCAGTCAGGTCCACCGTGCTAAAATACTTTTCTTTATCAAATTTGGACAATAATTCATCAATGTTAATGAGTCTGTCTCGTTCCGTCTCTATATGTGTATGCGCATCTAGTACTAACCGCACGCCTCCCATAGCCATTTTTACTACTACCAAGGGGTTATTCATGACACTAGAGCTACGTTCTTTTATGTTATTGTCAATCATCTTGACAATTTCTTCCTTAACTGCTTCTTTTAGACTTACCAGTATTGGATATGGCTTACAGAAAAATGGAGTATTATCTTTGATTTTAAATTTACATACATAGTCACTAATACTACCCGGACTATCAGAAAATACCATTTCATATTCCAATGGAATTTTAGATAAATCTAATTTTTGATCATTGGTTAATATTGGAGATTTGCTCACTTTGTTTTGTATGTCAGCTCTGTGTGATACATGACTCATGTTATCAATTTTCTGTGCTAGTTGTGCTGTAGCTGTTAATCTCAGACATCGATTCTCTATTGTTTGTTTAGCAATGTAGATGTCTGTCACAAACGGTATCCAATATCTACTATCTCCTTTTTCAAAACATAGAAAATTTTCCTGAAAGTTTAAAATTACTTTATATCCCAACAGCCAATCTAACCCAAATAAGACATCCCTGTCAATATTTTATACTAGTAAAAGGATCTGACAAGATGGGATGTCCCCAATGTTGCAGTTTACTTGGGTTTCGTATTTGACCACTTCACTTTTCGTTCCAGTTATACCAACTATGTACACTCCAGTTACTGGCAACAGCGGTAGATGTTGTTTAGTCTGTATTGTGTTAAAGACCACTCTAGAAATCAGTGACACTTCACTCCTCGAGTCTATAGATATGATAACTTTAACATTCTCCACTTTTCCTACTATTACTGGTTGTGGATTATCGGTAGTCAAGCTTGGTTCTTCTAGCAACAGCCATTCTTTTGTTGGCATTTTATGCATGAAATTAACATACCTATTATAAACCAGGCCTCCTAATGTATTTCTACGACCTCAGCCCCGGCCCGGAATCCAGATCACACTACGTTTTCCTCATTACTGGTGGTCACTGGTTGGTTACCAAATCGGGGTATTACGTTACTATTTTGTACTCTATTACTACTTGGTACAAATTCTTGTGAAGTAACTGGACCTAAATTCGAAGGTGGAAGCTTCTTCTGATAATTTTCGTTACCATTATTCCGGTTACACTGGTGTACTCTAGCTAAATTAGTCCCATGTCTCTTAAAATTACTATTATTATTATTATTATTATTATTATTACCTTTTCTATAAATCTGATTTTCACTCTGGTGTAGGTTCTTGTTGTGGTCTTTGTTTACGGCATCCAGAGCATCTACAAAGGATAATAATTCTTCTACAGTTTTCCACCCACTACATGATATATCTTTCCTAGCGTAGATGGGTAATCGTCTTATTAAAATTCGAACTAACCCCTCTTCCTCTATGGGCTTGTCTAAGTACTTCGCTCACGTCCAATGTCAGTTGAAATACTTTCGCATCACACCCCACGAACTGTTGTGATACTTTGGGTTCCACAAGTCGGATATCAGTTTTTCCTGGGCGCTTGCTGACCAATACTTCTCCTTAAACTTCTCCTGGAAGTCTGCCCAAGACAAAAACTATTCAATGTTTAGTGTGCCCCACTCATGAGGCCTCTCCTAATAGATACCCCACAGCAAATTCAATCTTTTTTGAATCTTCCCAAGTCTTGATTGAACCTTTTCAAAAAATGAGTAGGATGTACTTCCTCGTCTGGCTTAAACTTGGGGAACTGTCTACATAACCCTGAATTTGCTCCCCATTGTAAATCTGTCAGTACTTCACTGGTTAACACCACATTAGGAGAAGTCACCTTCTTGTCTACCTTTTCCTGGAAGTCCCTACCGTACAGCCTAGCCACCCGTAGTCACCGTATCTGCAGTGACGAGCAGTCCCTCTCAAAATATACCGAGGGTCTCACTCAAGCCTTCACTGACTGTAATTATCCTCCCATCCTTGTACAAAAACAAATCTCCCATGCCTATCTTTCCAGTCTCCCACCACCTCCCTAAGTCCCACAGTCTGGCCACAGGGGAGCATTCCCCTTGTAACTCGGTACCACCTGGGACTGGAGAAACTGAATTACATTCTCCGCCAGGGTTTCGATTACCTCTTGTCATGCCCTGAAATGAGAAATGTCCTGCCCACTATCCTTCCCACCCCTCCTACCATGGTATTCCCTGAAATACATCCTACGTTCCTGTAACCCTCCTGGCCTCAACCTTCGTTAGTCACTGTCCTCACCCATCCAGCACCCTACCTGTTCCCATTCCAGCACTACACAGCCATCATTTCACTGCCACACCCAGTCTTTTAATTTCTCTTCTTTGCGCTACTTACTCCCTCCTCCCCTCCACACCTTCTCTCCCGCCCTCCATCTAAACTGCAACACTTCACTGTCTGCCACTCCCACCATACTATCCCTTTCCCTCCCCGCCCCAGTCTCTCCTTACCAACACCCAGTCGCCATTCCCATCATGCATTGGTGCTGCTGCTCGCAGTGTGGTTTCAGCTTTCTGAGACTGCAGACGTGTGTGCAAGTTGCGCGCGCGTGTGTGTGTGTGTGTGTGTGTGTGTGTGTGTGTGTGTGTGTGTGTGTGTGTGTGTGTGTGTGTGTGTGTGTACTGGTGACAAAGGCCTTAATGGCTGAAAGCTATAATTGTGTTGTTCCTATCGCGACTCATCATCTCTGCTATATGGTGAGTAGCAAGTTTCCTTCTCTGGTATTGTTTTCCTGGATAAGCTTGAATTCTTTGCATAAATTATCTATGCCTCTCTTAAGATCATTGTCTTAAGTTATCTGGATCTTAAGTTCTGAAGTTCTTAAGTATCATTAAGTTCTGAAGCTAAATTTGAAGAAATGTTGTCGGAGGTTACCCTCTCAGCAACTTTTCAGTCGATTATTTCCTCTACCTGTTCCACCAGATTACTTATATTTACTATGTCCAAAGCTGCTAGTTTCTTCTTAACATTTTATTCCACGTCATCTACTCGAATGCTCACACCTGCAATTTGCGATTTATTCCGTTTTTCCAAACCCTCTCTCAAGTGTGCAACCTCTGCTTCACAGCATCAAATGTAACGTTGCATATGCTTTGAAATGATCATAATTTTTGCTAAGTTCAGTTTCTACATTATTACATTTATCTTCAATATCACATTCTAGCTTTTAGCTAAATTCTGAAATTGCTCTTTCTGTCTTTGGTCAAAGTCAGTAAACAGTTGATTTACATGAGTATTCAAAGAACTAGTTAGTTCACTCTTTAAATCTAACTTCAGATTTTCGACCTTATTACGAGGGCGGTTCAGAAAGTAACCTCCGATTGGTCACAGTGCGGGTTGTGGGGGGAGTAGCGACGCCATCTGTGCGTTCACGCACTCAACAGGTCAGTCGGCATCAAGCCGTGGTCGAGTGAACGTCGTACCTGCGCTAGTTTAGTTTTTGTGGCAGTTTGAAATGTGTGCTGCAATAGGAAACCCCGCCAAATGTGAAGTGCGTGCTGTCGTAAGGTTTTTTACAGCCAAAGGATATTCTGCAGCAGCTATTCATCGTGAGCTTTGTGCGTGTACGGACCAAGAGTTATGAGTGAAGGAGTTGTCTGTGAATGGGTACGTTTATTTAAAAGTGGACGAGAAAACGTTCATGATGAAGAGAGGAGTGGTAGACCATCATTGGTGACTGACGAACTCGTTCAGACAGTTGATGCAAAAGTTCGTGAAAATCGACGTTTCTCAATGTCGAAGTTGTCTACTGGTTTTCCACAGATTTCTAAGACTCTCTTGTACGAGATAGTGACAGCAAGATTGGGTTACCGTAAGTTCTGTGCACGATGGGTGCCCAAAATTCTTACCGACCACCACAAAACTCAAAGAATGGCCTCTGCATTAGACTTTCTGTCACGTTATGAGGACGAAGGAGAACCATTGTTAAACAGAATCGTGACCGGTGACGAAACCTGGATTAAGTACGTGAACCCTGAGACAAAAGAACAATCAAAGATGTGGGCATATTCAAATTCGCCTACCAAACCAAGAAAAGCCTCGCAAGATTTTTCTGCCAGAAAACTGATGGCAACGGTGTTTTGGGATGCCAAAGGGGTGTTGTTGGTTGAATTCACGGAACGTGGTACGACCACTAATCAAGACGTGTACTGTGAAACAATAAAAAAGTTATGACGGGCTATACAGAACAAACGCCGTGGTATGCTGACTTCCGGTATCGTTTTTTTGCACGATAACGCCCGTCCTCACTCTGCTCGCAGAACAACGGCCCTTCTTGAGTCCTTCAAGTGGGACGTTATCAACCATCCACCTTACAGCCCAGACCTGGCGCCAAGTGATTATCACCTCTTCATGCATTTGAAGAAATGGCTCGGGTCACAACGGTTTGATGACGACGAAGGGCTCAAAGATGCGGTCACAGGCTGGCTCCAGGCACAAGCGGGTGATTTTTATGCAGAAGGAATTTCAAAGCTTGTGAAGAGATACGATAAGTGCCTCAATCACTATGGAGACTATGTAGAAAAATAGTGCAAAGATGTAGTTGTAAGATGTATATATTAAAATATTTTTATTTAACTTGGTGTATTTTTTTAAATCAACCGGAGGTTACTTTCTGAACAGCCCTCGTATTTAGAGTGTCAAATTCAGTTTTTAATAGATATATTTGTTGCTTAACTGTTCAAAGTTTCACTCTGGTTACTTAAAACTTCACTCTGAGCATCTAATTTAATATTTAATTGGGTATTCACTGAATCTAACTTAAGACTTTCAGCATTTAAAACTGCACTCTGTGCTTCTAAATTTTTACTTAAAGTAGTAATTTGGGCATTTGACTCTGTTCTTTGGTTATCTAATTTAAAACTCAGTGCTTCAATTAAATTTGCTATTTCAGACCAGTCTGGCATTTCCTGTCACTTTAATAGCTGTGGCTGGTTCTGCTAGCTGTTGTTCTTGATCCATTTTCCTTCTACTTTTAGACAGAGTTATCACTAAAAAAACTCACTTCTAAATATACTAACTACAGAACTATAGTCTCTGAATAGTTTCTGTAACTTTCTATTCAAACAATTATTGTCTCTTGCTCACCCGGTGTAGAGTTTTAGGCTGCGTCGGTAAGCAAGTGTGGAATCAACACCGGTGAACAGCACGGGTGCCGGCGATGATGTCGAATGTTGGTTTCCGTGTCGGCAGGCAGATCTGGAGTCACACCGGTGAACACCACAGGCATCGGTGATGTCAAATGTTGGTTTCAGTGTCAGTGTCGGCTGCAATGTGTGCGAGAGCTGTGTACTCTTCACACCAAATCTTCTTAGTTGAGAAATTCTAGGCGTAACTCTTCTTAGTCTAAAGGTTGAGGTCTTCTCTCTGTTCTTTTGACGTTAGTACTTTCTTACATCTTTTATTGTGTTGCACTTGCAACTTTCTTCCATTTAGTTTCTTGGATTCAATACAATTACTCGAAACAGTTCTCGTATCTTGTTATGCCTGGTTGCTATGGCAACTCAAAATATCTTCTTTGCTTTTCAGTCTTAAAATTCCCATTTTCTTCGGGTCTTGTCACTTAGGTTGCCACGTTCTAACGGTTTCAGCGACAAGAGAAGCAGTGCAAAATTGGATTGCGAACTTCACACTTCTCTTACTACAGTTGACTTACTTGAAATGTTTAGCCGATCTTCTTCTCTGAATATGCAGCTGCGTCAATCTCCACAACTTCTTCTTCGAAGAAATAATGCTGGTTAGAGGAACTAACACATACTCTCTCTCTCACTAGAAATAACTCGGTACCCTCATACTTTCAGGTAAGTTCAGGTGTATTTTCATCTCCACAAGTCTCACATAAACATACAAATTCTTGCAAGTCAACTATGACGATACCCGTTAGATACTATTAAATATAATAACATTGTGGTGCGTTGCATAACCGCCAGAAATTCAAAAACAGGTCTTGCTTCTTGCAAGTCTAACACCAAGGTTAAGAAAGCGTCTCTACACAAAACATGTTTCAATTGTTCGTAACAATTACAATCATTACACCGTCAAAGAATAATGCATGCTTGCTCTTTGTACGTCACATACAGTTACTATGGCGCGAGCGGCAAACACTTGTTGGCGTCGCTTATCTGACGCAGCTCCTGTCCTCCCAGGACCAACGTCCATCTTGCAAACACAGACATGTGTTGCACAGTAAATAGGCTCTCTCCCACACTTATCTTTAAAATATCGCATGTTCGAGGCGGCGGAACGTCGAGTGGTTCCAGAATTTACGTGTAAACTCTCAAAGCACTACACCCTTAAAGCTCAGAATTATGCCTGTCAAATAAGCAACTTCAGTTTTGTTAGTAAAATAGCCTCAAAAACAATGTATAAAGAATGTGGGACACATCAATCTTATGAACAAAGCATAATGTTCACAGAAATAAATGAAATAATAAATAATCCAAAGAAGTGAGTAATAAATTCATACAGAAAGTTTACTACAATTGGCACAAAATAAATACATGACTGGACACCCAACTTCAGTATTAGAAACACTATCCAATCTTTTTTTATGCATGGCATTAGTGAGAGGGTCCTCCTAACAAAAATTCAAAACTGCAAGCTAAGTCTTGCAGTTGGGATGATTTTTCACCCAATTGCTAAAGAAATGCAGAGGAGAATTTGTGAAGCCTCCGACACACTTAACAAATTTCTCTCTCTGCCATGGAGATACCCAGATCTCTTGAAAAACAACTGAAATTCTACCTATGTATAAGAAGAGAATGAAAACTGACAAAAGAAACTACAGGCCAGCACTGTTAACTTCAGAACTTGGCACATTACTAGAGAAAGTAGTATTAAATCAATTCAATGTATATTTCACAAACACAATCTATTCAACAACCTACAACATGATTTTAGAAAAGGAAGATCTATTGTAACAGCAGTAGCAACTTCTATACATGAAATACTAAAAAAGATGGATAAAAAAGACAAGATAACAGGCACTTTCCTGGCTATGAGTAAAGCTTTTGATACTATGAATCATACTATTCTACTGCATAAATTAGAAGAATGAGAGGAGTAGTCTCAGAACTACATACCTCCAATCCGAAAGAATTGAGCTAAGTTATAAAATGAATGAAGAGTTGCTAGAAAACAGTGTGTGAAGCTAACTTATAAAAGGAATAAACAGCTGCCAACAACCAAATCAACCTAGAGTATACTTTAATTTGGGGTGCCTCCTCAAGTAAGTATATTAGGGCCATTGCTGTCATTTGGGTACATTAATGATGTCACTGAACCCCAAAATTGCAAGGTTGCAGGCTATGCTGAAGAAACATCCTTTGTTGGTTGGAGCTGTGGGACGCAAACAGCTGCCATCAGTAGTGAAATTAATTACAATTTTCTGTCAACTTACCTTACTGCAAATAAGCTACTTGTAAATAAAGAGAAGGCAGTGATAATGCAGTTCATGCTTATTCATAATTAGAACATAAATGGTACTCAATTTACACCTCCATTGACACTTCGCTACACAAATAAAAACAAATTTTTTAGATATTACTGATGATGAAAACCTGTCATGGAAAGACCACATAATTACATTTGTAAGCAAATCAGTTCAAATGTGTATCTACCGAAAAGGGTCTCAGTCTTCCTAGTCCATGAAAGCTTAAGGCAGATATATTACAGACTGGTACATCCCTATCTTCAGTATGGTACTGAGTTATGGGGTGGGGAAACAGCAGTCTATACAGGCTGGCATTCTATACTATGAAAAAGGCAATATGAATGATAGCTAAGATAAACAAGAGAGCCTTGAGGAATTTTCATAAAATATAAAATATTTACCATCAACTCTATGGACATCCGGCAGGAAATCATGTTTGTAAAACTAAATCCAGAACATAATGCAGTAAACAGTAATGTACATAACTCCAATATATGGAAAGGGGAAAACTTTTTACATAATTATAAGAAGAAACAAGGCTGGAGACCATAGTCCACATACAGCAGGAACAATTTTTTACAACAGACTACCATGTGATCTCAAGACAACTACTTTAAAAACCTTAAAGAATAAACTGAAGCATTTATTAATAGAGAGAAGCTATTATTCAGCAGATGATTTAAGTTGTAATGTCTCTTTATAAAACAGTGTACCTAGGTCTAAGCTGGTTTTTGCACCAAAAATGATAAATTCTAATCTTCAATCCTTATATCAATAATATAGTTATAAAAGAGTACATGTGTGAACGAAATACATGACAATGTCTGAAAACTGATTGTTACATGGATAGTAAATAAATAAATTTTAAAAAATGGCAATCATTAAGTACAAATTCAAACAACTTCAGTCTACACGCCTAACAATGTGCATTACATTACATGTATTTATGGTTAGTCAGGTGCTAATTTGTGCAGTGGGTGCATGTCATCTGCAAGCCTCTCTAAATTTCAAAACAATTTTCTAACAATATCCCCTACTTGTACACAACGGCAATGTCTGTCAACAGCCTCATAAGGCTACGTGCATTAATTGACAAGTAATTTACATATGTTGTGAACAATTAACTTTGCTTCTGATGCCACATACTGAATTCTACTTGCAACAAAGTCTTAAATCCAAAGTTGATCGGTTCATACACATTGTATGCTCATTTTTTGGGTACTAGGTGATGCGTAGAACTGTGCCGATTACTTGAGAGAAGTCAAGAAACACAATCTCAAACTGATCTCTAATATCAACATTCTCCTGTATTTGATGGATAATTAGTTTCACACAAACAGAGTTTGTGGAAACCATGCTGATTCCTCAATCAGTGTTATTCCTTCTGCAGAAATATCATTAGACAGTAGTACAGTATGTGATCCACAATTCTAGAAGACATGGACATCAGTCACATAGTACGCCAAATTGCTACAGCGATCTATGAAGAACTGGTGCTACAAGAGAAGCCAGTTCAATGTAGAATCTGAGGGCCACCTCACCAAGTCATGTGGCCTTTCCTCTATTGAGTACCTGAGTTGTTGTTTAGTTTGCTATTCACTTATTTCTACATCTGTTATTTTTGCACCTTATGTCAACCAAATGGAGGTACTGTACTGTGATGATCTTTGGTGAAGGAGTTTTGAAATGCATAATTTAGTATTCTGGCCTTCATTTTATCACTTCAGTGCAACCACGATCAACAGACATTTAGACAGACAGCTTTGTTCCATGACTAATTTTATGTAGGACCAGAACATTTTAGTGTTTTTTTTTTTCACAGCTCAGCAGGTAAGATCTTGTTTTCAAATTCACTTAATACTTCTCACATAATTGTTTGTTTTGACATTGTTCAGTTTTTGTTTGTCAACAAATGATTTGGCTTCATTTGAATCTGTTATGCAACTCTCTCTGCTGTCCATGTAGTTTTATAATACTGTTACTGGACCATGGTTATATTTCCCACTCCTCACTGTCTTCCATGGCACCAATACACCTCACACATGGCCTAAAATATATCTGAATTTGTGTCAGTGGTCCTCCACAATCTGCTCCCCGTAATTGAATGTTTGCTGCTGACTGCTCACGTACTGTTAAATAATTTTCCTATTGCACTTGTTCTGCAGAAATATCTTTCTGCCTTCTTAGATTCTTGTTCAACACTAGTTATCAATTACAAAACACTAGTTATCAGTTATACATCAATAGCTTAGCAGTTGGTGATTCCTAGATCTATATTTACTGAATCCAAATTTTCATGCCATCTTGTAGCCAATAGATTTAATATTTTTCCCTCAATGGTGGGCGGTCTCACTAACTGCTCTGCATAATTTCTGGGGAAAATGTTTGATTTGGTTTGATTTTTTATTGGTCCAGTTTTATCATATAGCACAAATTGTACAATTGATATTGGACAGGTCAAAGATAAGTTACAATAATACATAGTATTAGCAATTAAAATTAGGTACCTACTACAATTAATTTTGTTACTTATTCAGAAATTCTCTGACGGAATAGAAACAGTGCTTTATTAGAAATGCCTTTAGTTTAGCTTTAAATATTGGATGAGTAGTATTTTTTATTTCCTCTGGTATCTTATTGTGTAGTATTACACCAATGTTAATTATGCTCCTCTAATAGGTGGTTGTTCTGTGATATTTTTGATGTATATTTGATTCCCTTCTGGTACTATAGTTGTGTACACTTTTGTTCTGTAGCAGTTTGCCTGTTTTCAGGAGGTAGTCTCTAGTGAACAAGATAGTTTCGTAAATGAATAAACTTGGAACATTTAGAACACCAAGCTCAGTAAAATGGGATTTACAGGACTCCATCTTTTTAAGGCCACAAATTATTCTTAAAGGTCTTTTTTGCATTCTAAAAACCTTTACACTGTGAGTTGACTATCCCCAGAAAATGATCCCATATCGGATTAGTGAGTGGAACTGTGCATAGTATGCCTGCAGTACTGTTGTTTTGCTTGTTGTAGCCTTTAAAATTCTTAGGCCATAGCACACAGATGATAGTTTTCTACACAAGTTATTTATATGTGTGTCCCATTTTAAGTCTTGCTGAACCCAAAGACCCAAGAATTTTGTGACACTTACATTTTCTAGGGGATCATTTTTTAATTGGGCTTGAATAGACATTTGATTAGTTGGAGGAATTAAATGAAAATCGACACACAGTTTTTTCAGTATTTATAATGAGTTTGTTTTTTGTGAACCACTCAGAGAGCCTTTTCATAGAACTTTCTGCTGTGGACCACAAAGTTTCTGGACTGGATCCAGTGAGCAATATGCTGGTGTCATCGGCAAACAGGATAGTTTTTGTGGGACTCGTATATTCAACTAAGTCGTCCACATAAATCAAGAAGAGTAGCGGACCTAGGATTGAGCCCTGTGGTACACCATATTTTATTGGTAATTCCCTAGAAAGAAAGGAGTTGTTTCTTGTTTTATACATTTTGTTGAATTCATACTGAAGTGATATTCTGCCTGCACTTTTTTAGGTATGAACACAACCAGCTATGTAGCTATGTGCTACACCTCTTACTCCTCGTCTTTCTAATTTTTCGAGCAGAATGTTATGGTCAAGGACATCGAAGGCTTTTGATAGATCTAGAAAAATACCTGCAGCTAATTTATGTTGATCAAGGGATTTTAAAATGCAGTCTAAGAATTCGAAAATTGCTGTCTGTGTAGATTTAGACTTTCTAAAACCATGTTGTACTGTAAGAGGTGCATATTTATTTATGAAACTTAAAAGCCTGTCATAGAAGAGTTTTTCTAGAATTTTTGAGAAGGAACTTATCTGTGACACGGGTCGGTAGTTTGATATTTTTTCAGAAGAACCTTTTTTCAGCAGTGGTGAAACTTTTGCTATTTTAAAAATATCTGGGAATACACCAGTTTTTAAAGAGAGGTTGAAAATTTTTGCCTAGGGGATTGCTATTTGGTGAGCACATGCTTTTAATATGAAATCAGGTACTTCATAAAGACCACTTAACATTTTATTGCTTAATGATTTAATTTTACTTATAATTTCATTGGGGTTTGTTTCATACACATACATAGAAGCATTGAAGGTCACTGACTTGCTGGAGAAACTTGGGACTGGTCCTTGACAGTGTACTTGAATGAGGTCTTCAGCTAGTGAGGTGAAGTATTCATTGACTTTTTCCACAGCTGAATTTGGGTCTGTGACTTTTGAGCCTTCTAGTGTTAATGATACATTCTTTTTCTTTGGCACTGAACTACAAGTTTCTTTCTTTATAACTCTCCACGTGGATCTCATTTTGTTAGATGAGTTTCTTATCAAATTGTCATTCCACATAATTTTTGCCTCTTTGACTACTCTACCATAGATTCTTTTGTAGGCTTTTGAATAATCTGCGAATTCTTGGGTTACTCTATATTTCTTACAAGAGTACTGCAGAAATCTGTTTCTCGCACTGGAAATTTTTATGTCTTTAGTTACCCATTGCTTATTGTTGTTAGGTTTTACTGTTTTTACTACTTTTGGAAATGCTACATTAAAATAGTGAACAAAGATGCTCTGAAAACTCATGTACATGCTATCAACATTGTTCTGAGTGGTGATGCTTTTCCAGTTTTCCTTCACCAGTAAGAGATTAAAAATTCTAATGTTATCTTCAGAAAAGGTTCTTTTTTCAACTACTTTTCCGGAACTGATACTACTTGTTGGCATTTCTATACACAGCAGCTGTGCCTCATGATCACTATAACCCATGCTCAGTCCTCTGCTTGTGAATCTGTAAGTTGTTTCTGAGATGAATATTTGGTCAATAATGGAATTTGTGCATTCTGTTAATCTTGTTGGACAGTGTATTGTTGGAATCATATTGAATGTGTTGGTCATATTTATCAAAGCATCTCTGCTGCTGCTGTCTTTTGAACAATCAATATTGAAATCCCCACAAAGCACTATCTTCATATTTAGTGTACTGATCTTGTTCAACAGAACCTCTAGTTTATTCATGAAGACTGACAGGTTTCCACTTGGTGCTCTGTATATGTTGATATTAAGCTCTGGCAGTTTGGTAATGGAAAGCTCAAAGTCTTTTTCAATTGAGTCAATATAACTTTTACTGACATCATAGAACTTTATTTGTTCTTTCACAAAGATAGCAGAAAACTCTCGGCTAAAATGGCTTACTAATCTATATCCTGAGATTGAGGTTAATTTTACTTCGTCATTTCGTAGCCAATGTTCAGTAATGCAAATTATATCTATGTTTAGTGCATACTGGAGTAGTGCTTCCAACATGGAAATTTTATTTGAGAGTGACTGAACGGTATGGTGTAGTATAACAAAATCTGGGTACTTAGTAACTTTAGTTGAAACGGTTTCTGATTCTTTATCTAATGGCATTTCTAATACAGCACTTACCCTAAAAAATTTTTTGTATGTTTCTTGTGTGTGGCTTCTGTTTGCTGGTGGCAATCAGCAGGTGAGTTAACTTCTGGAGCTTGTATAAGTTTTGCTTCATCCACATCTGTCCTCTTCGGTTTAAACCATTTCGTAATTTTCGTTTGGCTGACAACTTGATTGATTGTTTTTTGCCTAATCGGTTTGAACCACTTGGTAATTCGCGTTTGGCCGATGGCACAGCTTGGAACTCATCTAAAACACTTCTTAATCTCTGTTTGTTTGTCACTTATACTTTTTTCTTCACTCTTCTTCGAAATGCAAGTACATATTTTTTCGGCTAGTAATTTCTTTCCTGGCGTATTTAAATGAAGTCCATGGATTGTATGGAACCTTCGCTCCAATCTGTTTATGTCTAAAATATCGACATTCTTAAAGTTAGTGCATATTTCAGTGATACACTCATTTGCAACATTAATTTCGCGGTTCACACACGACCAGGGTGGTAAATCATGACAATGCGGGATATTCACAATGAGTACATTTGTGTGGGTTAAATTATTTAAACATTTCCTCATTTCTGTAATCACCTTGTGTGTCTCGTTTCTATAGACGTCGTTTGATCCTCCTATTAACACGGCGAAATCGTCTTTATTCAAACTAGCTACGTCAGTTGATGTTGTTAGGTCCGTTATTTCATTCAATGGAGCCCCTGGCTTTATGAAACCAGCATTGTAAAATTCTTTGTCCCCGCATCTCATTCTAAACCACATGTCTCCCAATCTATAGATGGTAGACCGTGTTCTTCCCCCGCTGTTATGGCATGATCAGGGAATTTGCGAGTGGTATTTTACAGGCTTTCTACGAAGAGCAAGTTCTTCACAGCAATAAACACACCGCCAATGTTGGAGTCCAAACACATTCCGTTCTGTGTTTAATAGTTCACTGCTGTTTGTGTGTGTCATCATCCAACTGTGTGTGCCAAGTATTATGTATGTTTTGTAAAATGAAGAAGCCGTACAACAGTTGCTGAGTCAACACTCTTTTATTGCATACACAACCAGAAGGGAAACACTCTGAATCCAGTGGAGAAGAAGTACAAGTTTTATAAAATTCCTTATCTTGAATATATATCACAGTGGACTGAAAAGAAACTCATCAGCCAACATAGTTCCGCCATTTTTATACCAAGAAAATTGTTGAGTAGTGGTTATAGGAGTTAAGAAGCTTTCAAAAAGGATAATTTCTCCTACCTGGTGTGTACTGCATTGAGTGTGATACAGGCCGGGCGTGCAAGAGCAGACATATTGGCCAGATAGTAGGAATTCTCATATGAGATTTAAATAACACAAAGATGTGGGAAATTCTAGGTCAGCTTTGACAATCCATTTGACTGACAACCAACATCAGCTGTAGCAGGTTAGTGGTAACGTAACTGTCTTATACACTGCAGAGAAAGGTTGGATATCCAATGTCCTTCAATAAATTGAAATCTTAAGATGTCTCCATTCCCATTCTATTGATACTATTAATGAACACACTGACCTGTATCACAAAAACATTTTAGTTAATTATAACTTTATTCTGGCAAGTTAAGGTGTGTATGTAACATAATATTTTCCTGGTTTTTAGATGTATAGGTTCTCTTCCCTCCCAATGTTGTGATGGTTCTGTCTCCTTTCTGCTGTCACACTCTGCTTTTCCAGTTTAAACAGTTTACCTATCACATATCTGATCCATACTGGGCCTGCACCTTGTATTGTGTGCACCACCAATACTGGTGGCTAGTAAGTATTTACTAATATTTGGTTTTGCTGTTAGTGTTCTCAGTCGGGGCCATATGGGGGGAGCAGTTCTTATAGAATTTATGTAAGTAATTCCACACAATACGTTTCTTTTCTCCTCCCATCTTTAGTGCATCTTACATGTTTTATGATTCTGGTGACTGTCAAAATCCAGTCATGATGTTAGCTTTTTTGGGATTTTTCTAGGTTGCCCTTTTCCTCTTTCGACACAGAACTTTTGTGCCACGACAACACAGGTGTGAAGATGAGCTCAGATGGTTAAGTGGTTTTATTTGTAAGTAACATGCTGTTCTCTCTTTTATTTTATTTTTAAAAAAATTAACAGTATAGTTTCATATCTGAAAAAGAAACACCCTTGAGGATCCCCTACCATTATCTTGTAACACAGTGTTTTGATTATTACAGTTTACACCAGACGATGAAGCTTTAAGTGCTCCGATACCAGTCATATATGCAATAAAAGATCATCGATTCAGCTACTGTTGTGCCATTTCTTGATTTTACAAGATGGACTCGTACAGTTGCAGTGGTCCCACAGGAAGAACTCTTTGTATTACACACGTGGTGTTACTAATAATGAGGGACAGTAACTCTGGAACCTTACTCTGTGCACTACTCCAGTCAGCTGTTATTAAATTTAAATTTTGTTCTTTTGACTTACAATGATGTTTACTCTCTCTCAATTACAGGGGACTTGCACACAGCTCCTCAGTGTACAACATGTAACTGATAACAAGATGTAGAGAAGGGTTTTTGTAATGTATAAGAAACTTTGTGTGTGTATCTCACATACTGTGCTGCACAAGTAGTTGCTTCCATTGTGTAATGTTCAGCTGGATTTTATAGGGGAAACATACAATTTACCGACTGACAGTTCGGGTCAAGAAACATACTCCCTAGAATCAACAGAGCTTCTGGTTTAATCCAAACCAGTGGGCCACAGTAGATCCTGTGGAGGCTTTTATTACCCACAAGTTGTGTTTTCAGTACCTGAGGAAGGCTAGCACCCTTCACTACTTTAGCCTGCCTCAAAAAGAAACTGAAGACTGACTCTGACAGCAGGCAACAGGCATCATTGCTATCACCAGACTGCCTGCTTCACCTATTGCATTCAATAGTCCACCGAAGGGGCTGTTACACATCTCAGATGAGATGAATGATGGGCATACAGACTTTAAGACCCAATCTAGATACTACATTGCTGAAGGTTTCCATCATCTATGTAACATTGGAGCTCCCAGTAGTGAGGAATGCGTAGCACCAAAGCTTCTATTCTCTTCTTGTCTAAACTGTTTACTGACCAAGTTTCACTTCCATGCATAGTTACACTCCAGACAATAACTTCAGTAAAGACTTCCTAACACTTAAGTCTATATCTGAGGTTAACAATTAGAATTAATACTTAGAAAAATTAAAAAAGCACAACTCAACACAAACAAATAAGCAGTTCCACTTCATTTCCACATAAATGTAAGTAACAAAACGACGCAGTTTAAGCCTCATCATCTGTAAATGAGAACATGAAGCATCTGAAGCTATGCACAAGGAAAACAATTGGATCAAAGAACAAGCTGGAAAGTAAGACATAATTATGACTGAATAAAAATAAAATACTGGGGGACAGGACATGTAGCAAGGTGAATGGATGGCAGATTGCTGGATTCCAAGAGTTGAAAAAAGACATTCTAATGGGAAGTGGGCAGTTAACATTGAAAAACTCAGCACTCGATAACACGACAGTTAACTCTGATTACTTTAATGACTTTACACTAGATGGAAATTTCCTTGGATTTTTCATCAGATCACTTGACTGAATTTTACTTTCCAGCTCATTGAACATTTCTCCTTGTCTCTTTTTCAACATGGTTGTGGTTTCAGGTAATCTGTAACGAACCTTGAGTTGCTTTTACCCCGACTCTGCTTACACAGGCGTTGAACCACAATGAGACTTTCACATCATTTTCAGTCCCAGAGATGAATACTTAATGTTGAGTGCTCAGGTAGACTGGTATCTGTTTCTTACTGCACCTGCCAAGAAGATATATCTTCTACCTTCCCTATCGCCACTCATCACCCAGTCACTGATACTATAACAGCCTTCTGGCCATTGATTCCATACCCTACATTAACTGAATAAAAAAAATTCAGTTCTGTTGGTCACCAGGATATTTAAGATGTTACCCTCACAAGTCGGTAGTATTCTAACTGCTCAGGTTTCAAATATGGCATTCCGTGCAATAACACATCAGTCCTCCTTATGCGCGTGTTCTAATACAATAGTCAAAATAAATGTTGTGTGTTGATTCATGCTCAATACTGGACATAATAGGAAACAAAACTAATTTTTTCAGTCAGGAACATGCATACGAAAACAAAAATAAAGAAGATAAACACAGTTCCATTTGACAGAAGCAAATAAAAAGAAAAAAAATCTTACAAAAAGGCTCACAGCAAACACTACAGTTTCTTCTCACTGTCATCTTGTTTATGAACCAACTGGCCCTTCAGACCATGCAACACTTGTACACTGTGGATACGGTCGTCCAGAACATCCATGATGCCCTACTCCACCTGCAACGGCAGGGGAAGGAGGTTTCTTTTTGCTGGGTGCACGATTGAATGTCATTAACCTTTCTCTTTACCAGCTTGTCCAGATAAGCTTGTAGGGTATTATCCCATTCCTTCACAGTGGCCTCTATGATGCCCTGTACACTCTCTTTTGGGAAAGGACTATTGCAAATCACTCATTTTAGCATGGAGTTGAGATCTGGAAAATACGGAGACCATTCCATCCGAGTGATTCTATGCTCTACTAGGAATGTAGTCACAAGAGTGTGAGGAGGGGAGCATGCACTGTTGTCCATCATCATGAACCTCAATCCAATATGTTCACCAAATGGAGCCACAATGTGTGCAAAAGTATCGTCTTGACGCTTCACACAAGTCATTCTCCCATGTCTCGGCACAAGAGCCGTCCTGCAGCCATACACGATTCCACATCAAAACATGATTCAATTGTAGAATCAATAGTGTTATATCCCAATGAGGAACTTGAAACTTTCAGAACAGGGCATGAGCATATAGAGGAACTAAGTCTGAAGTTTAAAAGAATAGTTGGCCATACACTGGATAGATATGTACCCAGTAGAAAAGTTCACAATGGGAGGGAACCTCCATAGTACACATGATGATGATATTTAGTTTGTGGGGCACTCATCAGTGTGGTTAACAGTGCCCATACAAATTCCCAATCTTTTCACTGTGCAGTCTCACCACTTTCCCGCGTGGCGATGAAATGATGACAACAACACAAATACCAAATCCCCAGGTGGAGATGTGGTACCCAATCACTGTAAAGAAACTTCTAAAGAAACAGAGATTATAGCACAATTAGAGTAAAACAAAGCATAGCACTATAGACAGAGAGATGCTGAATGAAACGCATTTGGCTGTCAGGGGAGCAATGCGTGATGCCTTCAGTGACCACCAAGGCAGAATACTGTCAAATGATCTTTCATAAAACTGAAAGAAATTCTGGTTGTATGTAAAGGATGTTAAGGGCACTACTAAGGTTAGTGTCCAGCCCCTAGTGAATGAGACAGAAACTGAAATTGAGGGTAGATAAGCAAAAGCCGAAACAATTAACTCTGGTTCCAAATGTTCCTTTAGAAAGGAAAATCCAGAGAATTGTCCCAATTTAATGCTTTTAAGTATTAGTGTCAGTGGCGTTGAGAAACAGCTGAAATTGTTAAAACTGAACAAAGCTCCAGGGCCCAATGGAATCCCTGTCCTATTCTACACTGAATTTGTAGGAGATTAGCTCCTCTTTTGACTATAACCTATCATAGATCCCTTGAACAAAAAACCATGCCCAGTTCTTGGAGTAAAACACAGGTCACATCTGCTTACAAGAAGGGTAGTAGAATGGATCCACAAAATTAATGTCCAATATCCTTGAAATTGATTTGCTGTAGAATCTTAGAATGTATTCTAGGCCCATACATAATGAGATATCTTGAACAGAATAACCTCCTCAATGTCAACCAGCATGGATTTCGAAAACATCGATCATGTGAAACCCATCTCTCATTTTTCTCACATGACATAATGAAAGTTCTGGATTAAGGCAGGCAGGTAGATGCAGTATTTCTTGATTTCCAAAAAGCATTTGACCCAGAACTACACACATGTTTACTGTCAAAAGTATGATCATATTGGGTATCAAGTGAATTTTGTGACAGGACTGAGGACTTTTTGGTATGGAGGATACAGCATTTGATTTTGAATGGAGAGTCACTGTCCGACGTAAAAGTAACTTCAAGTCTGTCCCAGGAAAATGTGTTGGAACACTTGCTGTTCATGTTGCATATTAATGATCTTGCAGATGTTAACAATAATAACCTCAGACTTTTTGAAGATGATGTAGTGAAAGACACTGCATAAATATTCAGTCAGATCCTGATAAGATTTCAAAGTGGTGCAGGGATTGGCCACTTGCTTTAAATGTTCATAAATGGATCTGTGCACTTCACAAAATGAAAAAAAACTTAGTATCCTATGGCTGTAATATCAATGAGTCACTGTTGGAATTGGCCAGCTCATACAAATACCTGGATGTAACACTTTGTACGCACGGAATGAATGTGTGTGTGTGTGTGTGTGTGTGTGTGTGTGTGTGTGTGTGTGTGTGTGTGTGGTTTGAGATTTTCGGGCACTATACAGTGTGGTCATCAGCGCCCAAACGCATAGAAACAGGAACACATGCGGTGAAGGGACGAAGACGGACAGCGAACAAGGAGAACGGCTAAAAGACACAGACCTGACGCAGTTCCAAATCCTCACATACAGAGGCAAAACAAGAGGAGAAGAAACCGTGACTGGTGGACATCTTACCTAAAGCCTGGGTGAGCCAGTCACCCAGCAGCACATTAAAATCCTCTCCCTAAAATCCGAGGCAACAAATTGGACAGGACACAAAACCGTTAAGACCTTAACCACAATCGTTGAGTCATCTTGCAAAATAGAGGGCAAATCCGGTGGCAAGGAAACCACCGCCCTCTGGTCAGAGAATAAAAGACAGCCAAGTAAAATGTGGCGGACAGTAATCTGGACGCCACAAGCACCGCAGATTGGGGGGTCCTCCCGCCGGAGTACAAAATCATGCGTTAAGGGACTGTGCGCGATGCGGAGGCGAGTGAGGAGAACCTCATCCCGCCTGCATGTCTAGTAGGACGTACGCCATGGCCGTGTGGTGGCCTTAACCAACTGTCAGCCACTCCTCTTCCCATTGACGCATAACACGAAAACGCAAAAGGGAGGTAACAGCATGGAGGGGGAGCATGGAGGGGGATGGCACGTTCAGCAACGTGAGGGAGGGAACAGGCATCTTTGGCAGCCAAATCCGCCAGTTCCTTTCCCCTAATACCCACGTGTCTCAGCACCCAGCAGAAAGAAACCTCCTTCCCCTGCCGTTGCAGGTGGAGTAGGGCATCATGGATGTTCTGGACGACCGTATCCGCTGTGTACAAGTGTTGCATGGTCTGAAGGGCACTCAGGGAGTCAGAACAGATGAGAAACTTAAAACTGGGAACACACCTCATCTACTCCAACGCCCACAAGATCGCAAACAATTCGGCATCAAAGATGGTAAACGCCGCAGGAAGCCGTACCTTGACGACTCGATCAGGGAAAACAACAGCACAACCAACAGAGTCCCCCTGTTTAGAGCCATCCGTAAACACTGGTACATGGTCGGGATGCTGGTTTAAAATATCGTAAAATAAGGAGGTAAAAACAAACGCAGGAGTGCAGCTCCTCCGGTACTCTGACAAGTCTTAAAGGACGCTGGGCCTCTGGAGCAACCAGGGAGGCAGGCGGGTAAAACCCTGGAGTTGGGGTGCCACATGCTCCACACCAAGGGACTCAAGCAAATGCTTGGCACGAATCCCAAATGGTCTCATTGCCCTGGGACGACTGGAAAATAGACGTTCCATAGGCGGTCGGGCAACGGTAGGGTACGCAGGGGAAGTAGGACAGGCAAGGAATTGACACACCCGTCGCACCATGAGGAGTTTCCGCCGGATGGCGAGCGGTGGTTCCCCTGCCTCAGCACACAGGCTGGGGATGGGACTGGTACGGAATGCACCAGTGGCCAGCCTGATACCCTCATGGTGTACCGCGTCAAGAATCTTTAGATACGAAGGCCTCGCTGACCCATACAAAGTGCATCCATAGTCAAGACATGACCGGACAAAAGCCCTATAAAACTGCAGCAGACGCGCCCGATCTGCTCCCCAGGACCGATGGCTCAGACACTTCAAAATATTCAGTTCCTTCAGGGCCCACACCTTGAGGTCTTTAAGGTGCGGCAACCACGACAACTTGGAATCAAAAGTGAGGCCCAGGAACCTCACAGTGTCTCTAAAAGGAAGAATGGTGTCCCTCAGACGCAATTCAGGGGAGGTAAAAGGACATCAAGAACGATTAAAATGAACACACACACATTTGTCTGCAGAAAAAGTAAAACCCGTCTTCGCAGTCCATACCTCTAGCCGCTTTATCGTAAGCTGCAGCTGCCGACTAGCAGTGATAAGAGTGGAGGAAGAACAGAAAACAGCAAAATCGTCCACAAACAAGGAGCACTGGGCAGGACTCCGGATAGTGGACGTGACACTGTTAATAGCGACGGCAAAGAGGGTGACACTTAAAACGCTTCCCTGAGGAACACCATTCTCCTGCACGTACAAATCAGATGGCACATTACCAACCCGATATCGAAAGAGAGCTTCAGTCATAGGTAAAGCAGAGGGTAGACTTCGGTTTATTGATAGAATTCTGTGGAAGTGCTATCAGTCTAGAAAAGAGATTGCTTACAAATCATTCATGCCACTGGTTCTAGAATATTGCTCAAGTGTGTGGGACCAATGCCAAATAGGACTAACAGGGGATACTGAATGTATACAGAGCAGGGTAGCACGAATTGTCACAGGTTTGTTTGATATGTGAGAAAGTGTCACAAACATACTGAAGAAACTGGTCTGGAAGATTCTTGAAGATAGATATATACAATCCCAAAAAAATCTACTAACAAAATTTCACGAACTAGTTTTAAATGGCGACTAAGTGTATACTACAATCCCCCAAGTATCACTCACACAGGGATCGTGTGGATAAGATTAGAATAATTACTGCACACATGGAAGCATTCAGACAATCATTCTTTCTAAGCTCCATATGTGAATGGACAGGAAGAAACTCTAATAACTGGTACAATGTTGCGTAGCCTCTCCCATGCACCTCATGGTGGTTTGCAGAGTATAGATGGAGATGTACATGTCGAATTGTCTGCATAAGGGTGACAGCGTACAACACATTTAGGGTGTAAAATTTTTCCTTGTTGCCTCAACACACAACTATCATTACTGTCACAATGGAGACTGATACAGGTCTCATCAGAAAAGAGTGTTGTGTCCCATTACTGCCTAATCCACAATAAGTGGTTTCAAGCACTTGCGACATGAGCTGTCACCAAACTTGCTTTAGAGGACAAGTCATGAGAGCCTTTCTAGCACATGAACCATGCTCATGAAGCACATTTTGTATTGTCTGTGTTGACATCTGCACTTCTTCAGCTGTTTACACTGCTGCCATAGATGTGTTGCATCGTGTTGAGGGTTTCTGATCCCTATTACAAGCAGGTATCAGTCCTGCACAACTGTTCTTTTTCCTCTGCAGCCACTTTTGTGATGATCCGCAGCTGATACTGTCACTAGAAACTCATTCCAGGTTCTATAGACACCACTTTGACTCACAGCAACATTCGCTGTGACATCCACCTGTCTTTTCCCTACAACCATAACATTGACTAAACAGAGCCTCTAATCATACATTAACATTGTCCGAACCATCCTGAAGCAATACAACTATCATAATGACACACAGCACAAGTACAGTAGGTTTTGCAGGTGAGACAGTTGCCACAGATAGCACATACTACCTGCTCATGGCAAAAACGTGAACTGTTTCTGGTAGAATTACATTACAAACAAAGCACTGCACTGATATCATAACATATTTCTGGATCACAACATTAAAGTTTCGGCAGTGAGCAACATTTATTTTGACCACTGTAACAGGTCTCCTAGACTGCAGCTGATAAATGGGAGAGCAAAGGAAGCAAGAAAGATTGGCGTGTAATGTTCTGTTTATGTTTAAGGTCATCAGAGATGGAACTAGGTCAGATAAGGGAGGGACCTTTTTTTTGGGGGGGGGAGGAGGAGGAGGAGGATAAGCCACAACCTTTTAAAGGAGTCATCCTGGCAATTTCCTCCTCAAATGATTAAGGGGCATTGCAGACAATCTAAATTTGGATGGATGGACAGATATTTGAACCCCCATCCTGGTAGTGGCAGTTACCACGTGATAGTTCGCAAAACGTAACGAAAACAAGGAAATCTGACATCAAATGTTTCTGCTATAAGAGCCAAAGCTAAGGTGTGTTTACGTGTCACAAATGTGGGCATGTGATTGCCATCTGTCAAAGTCGCCCATGGCAAGGTGCTGCACTGCACAACATTATGCCAGTGCCACCAGGCAACGTCAAAGCTCCACTCAAACTGATGATCTCACTAGTCAACAACAACCCGGATGCATATTTCAAAATGGATGCCAGAGCTTCTGTATATGTAATTAATGCTTATTTGGAGGCAACTAAATTGTAGCTGGTAGCATACAGTAATCAGCCTATAGCTTTAAAAGACTTAGTAACAGTCGGCATTACGTATGAATATGTATGTAGTCCAACAGTATTTTCTTCACCAGATATAACTGACATTTTTAGTCTAGACAACTCTACTGGCTTCAGTCTTCAAATATAAGATTAATCTGAGTCATATCTAACAGTACTGCATTTAGTGATCTGAATGCAATAGGCAAAAAACACAATCATTTATTTAAATCTAATTTGGCTTGTGCATAAAACTTTGAACCATAGTGCTGCCACTCATTTTTTTGGACTTTAACTATACCTTTTACTATGAAGGAAGCAGTTAAATTTGATCGTTCAAAGGAATCAGATGTTGTGACACCATTCACATCTTGCCAATTGGCACATTCATGGTTGTAATTAAAAAAACATAAGAGCACAATTAGGATTTGTGACTATTTTAAAGCATCTGTCAATGCTCAGTCTAATGTATATCTCTATCTGATTACGCATTGAGAAAAGCTACTGGTTAAGTTATCAGAGGGCCACTTCCGTTCTAAGACAGATGCTCAGAATCAGAGCATGTTATGGTAACACATACAACTTTTGGATTATATCTATCATATATTGATGTGGTGAGTGCTCCTGCAACTCTTTAGAAATAATTAGAGCAGCTTGTACAGTTTACTACAAGCTGGAAACTATTTCGATTTTATTTTGATCTTTGGGTCTATCTAAGAGTAGCCTGTACAGTGTACTACAAGCTGGGAACTATTTCCATTTTATTTTAATCTTTGGGTCTATCCACAACAATTTAATACAGCTCTTTAATAGATGTAAATAGTATTTTTTTAATTTTGCATTCAGACCTTGGCCACATACTGAGCAAAGATTGTCTCGGGTCCACATCAGCTCCCACTGAAATCACTGATAGGATTGTGTCCAAAATTTTGAAGGAGCTACAGCTGTTTTTGGTTAAGACAAATTATTAATGTAAATTTATACTGATGCTGCACAGATAATATGCCCACTCAACCAGCTTCAAAAATTTAGTTAAATTTCAGTCTCCATTGCCTGTGAGACTACTTCCTTGAAATTAGTGTTCAAAGTCTGTACTGTCAAATTTATGCCAGGGAAACTTTTAGTCCTGGTGACAGATACATTGCAATCTGATATAAACACTGTTCTGTAAATCCGCCTGACAGCATGGAACAACCAACTGGATACACTTATAAGACACCAATAACGAAACGTGTGAATTAAAGGGGTCGGCTGAAGAAAGTGCTAACCCACGAGAACATATTTTTGAGTTATTGCATGTTGTAAGTTGGGTTATATCTGTAAATTGTAAATATCAGCGAACTTATTAATAACTTTTTCTATGAATTATTACACAATTTTCTTAATTATATATGTTAAATAGTAAAAATTTGTTAACAAATCCTAGATAACTGTTTTGTTGTAACATTGTCCCTTCTCTTGTGGGTTAGCACTGACTTCATTAAAAAGTTTCAGGAAAAGTTCTAAGAGCAAAATTGTGACTTTTACTACCTTACAGGACAGAATAGTATACAAGAGTTGCCTAAAGATAAGAGAGAAATACCATCGCACTAATAACCTTAAAATATTCACAATGTAAATATGTAAGTTTTTCTGTAGTGACTAAGTTAATGTGCACAATTTTCTGAACATTCATGTTCCTTTTCTTTTGCATTAAAAACCAGAATACTACAGAATCAATACTTGTAAAATGCTCAGGAAGAAACTGTCAGTTTTTGTAAGTGTAGTCACAACAGTAATAAAGCAATTCCTGAATCTTCATTTTCTTAATTATTTCCTAAAAGATTTTCAAAATAGTAATGATGTATAGGTGGTAGGTTTGCAAATAACTGTTTTGTATCTTTTCTTATATATAGATTGTGGTCCATCATATTTTCTTGCTATGTCTAATGTGGTACAAACTGCCATTCTGACTCTTTTTCGTAATGAACCATTTAAAGAACAAATATATTTCCACTTGACATCTGATATTAATTGACATGGGGTTATCGTGTTCCAATTTGAGACAAACACCACAGCTTTGTTTTCAATTTGGAGAGCTCAAAAAACATATTCATTGGTTAGCAGTGCAACAATAAACTGCTTTTTAAACCCATATTTTGAAATGAATTCTGACTGGTTTGGTGTGCAAACAAACAAACAAACATACATACATACATACCTCCCTTCTCCTCAAGCAATGCCAATCTGATGAAAGGGGGTATTAAATTCAGTTTCTTCAAAGACAGATGTAGAGATATGACAGGGCAACAATATCATAATTCTTATTTGGCCACCATAGATGTTGAGAACTACGACTTATTACATTTTATTTTAGTGTTGTGGACATACTGCACATGATCATTCTTATGCAAGATAGCACTCCTCTGCAAATTGCACAGCCAGCGAAATGGCTGCTGCAAAGACATTTCAGAACTGCTAGAATTATCAGTTGTCATTTCCCAACAGCTTGTCCAGATCACCTGATGACAATCTGGATGACTTCTGGCTGTGGGGTTATCTGAAAGATGATGTATTCAGTACTCCAATTACGAACGCAGCTGAATTGAAGGCAAGCATTGCACAATGCATTCTGAGCGTGACCCCTGAGCCACTGCGGTCAGTTGTGGAACATGCTGTTTCTCGATTTCAATTAGTGGCAGAAAACAGTGGACACCATGTTGAATTTGTTTTGCACCAGACTCAACGACAATTAGAAACCAATGTCAATTTCCTTTTTATGTGGTTTTTGTCCCCAGGCCAATTAAAAACTGATGTACTTTTGTTTTTTATGTAGCCTTTGGCCTCAGGACAATTAAACACCGATTTTTCCCATCCAATATGGTATGGCCTTTCTGTGTTGCTTGGACTTACCTAACTAACAATGCCACATATGTTGATTGTCGAACTTGTACAGTCATGCACACTGAACACTACAGGTGGTGTAATGTGTAACTCTAACCATAGCCACTGCATTACGATTGATCTGTTATTCATAGCTGACCCTATTTATGTTAAGATGCTTACAGTACCATCTATTGGAAGAATTTTCATTAAATTTTTTTCTGTTCTGTGATATTTTCCATTGCATCAATAATATGCTGTTTAAATTTGACAACATTCTAGGCAGTGGTGCTCTTTCTACAATGTTTTGAATCTGGAACAGACGCCCTGTAGTTAGACTCACAGAATAGGACCCAATACTCTGCTAAGCTTTAAGCTTTCTTTTCTTTCTTTTTTTTTTGGTAAGTTGTGTGTGTTTCGGTCAATTGGAGAACTTGCCCAAAGCTACAGAACCAGTCTTACAGACTTATTTTTCAATGAACTACAGATTCTGTGTAAACTTGGGGGTACTTCAACTAGTCATAGGAAAGTTTGGCTGCCGGGTTGTGATCCCATCTACATCCCATTCTTATATCATCACGCTAGTACATGGGGCTCACTGGTTAAGGTCAAAGATGAAGGTGTTGGTAACGAGTCATGTATATTGCCCAACACTGACATCTGTATCGAACATGCAGTGTTTCTCCCATGGCCTATTCCCCATCAGCCATGCATCCATGTGTCTGAGCACTTTGCTGGCCTGTTCACTATGGCTACGTGGTCACTTTCAGTATACTGCCCACATGTCAATGAGATCAGCAGCTACAATCTAGGCAACAATGACAATCTTTGCCACAGACAGTGTGTCACACTCCACAGTATCCAACAATAGTCCACAGTTTACAAGGATGAAGTTCTATTCCTTTGGCAAAAGATCACCACACCTTTTCATTTGGCACCAAATTCAGAAGCAGTATAGTTGTCAGAATGTTCAAGGCCAAAGTTAGCAATGAGGCTACCACATGGGTTCTCTAGTAAGGGCTTGCTTTATTCCCATATACCATGATGGACTCAAAGGGTCATCACTGGTCATGATTGCAGTATTGTATGCAGTAGTGATGAGATAAGGGCACTTGATGCAATGCCAAAATCAGCTCTGGCTGTGACAATTATATGACCTTATAGTCATGATATGACCTCTCACAACCGAGCAGGCACCTGAGACAGCCATCACTCTTAGCTATGACTTTCAGACAGCCCAAATCCTAGACATCCATACACTGACCATCAACATTCCACACCTTCAGCCTCGGTGAGGCACGGATGAACCAAAGCGCTCACCCCCCTTCCCCCCACGTATGGCCACTATGCCAAGACAACCACTGGCAATACAATATGGGGAGTCCATGAGAGTAAAACTGCTGATTCCAGCTGTGGATGCCCTAACCTCTTGCTGGAAGAAAAGGTTCCTGCCCATTTCTCCCACTACAAATTGTCACTGACCTGTTAGCAAGGATACTTGCCTCATGCCCCTTTCTACATCACCAGTCTTGGTTTCATTCCTCCCATTAACATACCTAAGGGGTTTTTAGAGGGGGCAATAATGTGGAAACTAACCCAAGAGAGTGGAGGTGATACCAACTGATACGCATTCAGTGGGCACAACTCAAGAGCATGTCACATAGGGATGGCTGTTGGTCTGTTCCAGGAAATATGCCTGGCCTAGTAGCTACATCTGTTGCTTGTATGTTGACACTGAAGCATCCATTATCCTGACACCCAAACACAACTGTTACACTGCTTTTCTAGACCCGATTGTCTGCTTTGTTGTTTAATAATTTTCTGGCTTTGTTACTTCATACTGATCTGAGGTCACATTACTTGCAATCATAATGTTCACTCACTACTGTTTTCGACCACTGAATTATCAGTGATCTTGGTATCCAGATGCTACATGGTATGTGGCTATGACACACAAATTACAAAACTGTGATATGAATCTATATCTGCCCTGGGGTATGCCTTACAATTCAGTCGGATTTAAGAATCTCTGTTTCACCATGATGTAATCCAGCTGCTACCTTATAAAGTATCCCGTACCTTTCTGAATATATCATCCCCTCTTCTGATTCTTTAACTGCGTACTTGTCAAAATTTATTTCAGACCTCTAGTCTTTCTCTTATCCACAATCATGTCCATATTTTTCCATAACTCCATCTTCTTTTCCCTCCCCTTCTGTGCCATTCCAATTCATCACAATTATTAGATTTTCATCTCTGTTCATGTAATGAGTTCTGTTGTTGGCATTGGTTTGATTGTGATTCTGATGAGAATAATTTCATCACAGCGACTCATCCTTTCCCCATCTTCCTACTCCCAAAGTTTCCTACTTCTGGTATACCACTTTCTACTACTATTGATATTAATCTACACCGAAGAGACAAAGAAACTGGTACAGCTGCCTAATATCATGCAGGGCCTCCATGACCACACACAAATGTCGTAACATGATGTGGTACAAACTCGACTAATGTCTGAAGTAGTGCTGCAGGGAATTAAGACCATGAATCCTGCAGGGCTGTCCATAAATCTGTTAAAGTAATAAGGGGTGGACATCTCTTCTGAACAGCACGTTGCACGGCATCCCAGATATGTTCAATAACATTCATGTCTGTGGAGTTTGGTGCCCAGTGGAAGTGTTTAAATTCAGAAGAGTGTCCCTGGAGCCACTCTGTAGCAATTCTGGACATGCGGGGTGTCGCACTGTTCTGCTGGAATTGCCCAAATCCGTCAGAATGCACAATGGACATGAATGGATGCAGGTGATCAGACAGGATGCTTACATATGTATCACCTGTCAGACTCGTATCTAGACTTATCAGGGGTTCCATTATCACTCCAACTGCACATGCACAACACCATTACAGAGCCTCCACCGGCCTGAACAGTCCCCTGCTGACATGCAGGATCCATGAATTCATGAGGTTGTCTCCATACCTATACACATCTATCCATTCAATACAATTTGAAACGAGACTCGTCTGACCAGGCAGCATGTTTCCACTCATCCACACTCCAATCTCAGTGTTAACGGGCCCAGTGGAGGCGTAAAAGCTTTGTGTCGTGCAGACATCAAGGGTACATGAGTGGGTCTTCCGTTCCAAAAGCCTGTATCGATGATGTTTTGTTGAATGGTTCACACGCTGACACTTGTTGATGGCCCAGTATTGAAATCTGCAGCAATCTGTGGAATGTTTGCACTTCTGTCACATTGAGTGATTCTCTTCAGTCATCGTTGGTCCCGTTCTTGCAGGATCTTTTCCCGGCCACATCGATGTCAGAGATTTGATGTTTTACTGGATTCCTGATATTCACGGTACACTCCTGAAATGGTCATACGGGAAAATCCCCACTTCATTGGTACCTCGGAGACGCTGTGTCACATCGCTCATGCACCAGCTACAACACCACGTTCAAACTCATTTAAATCTTGATAACCTGCCATTGTAGCAGCAGAAACCAATCTAACAACTGCGCCAAACACTTGTTGTCTTATAAAGGCATTGGTGGACCCCATCACCATATTCTACCTGTTTACATATCTCTGTATTTGAATGCGCATGCCTGTACCAGATTCTTTGTCGCTTCAGTGTATATTTACCTAACAATATGCTGACATTCTCATTTCACTGTTTTCTATTGTTTTAAGTAAGAGGGAGCAAATTCCCTTACTACCTCATGAACTTATTGTGAAAACAAACTACAATTCTGTTACAATCAGTGAAGCAATAAAAACAAATATGCAAAATTAAAAAGAACGCAAAATTTCCAAGATTGGTAGCACAGACTTCAATTCAAGATGCTTTTATCAATTTCCACAGCAAAAATCTGTCTCAAAATCTGGCACAAAATTCAAGGAGATTCTGGTCATCTGTAAAGCACACCACTGCTAAGATACAATCTATACTGTCATTGGGCGATGGCAACAGTAATGGTAATGCTACCGATGACAGTGCCACTAAAGCAGAGTTACTACACTAAATACAGTTTTTCAAAATGTCTTCACCAAAGAAGACAAAATAAATATTCCAGGCTTTGAACCAAGCACAGATGCCAACATGAATACCTTACACAGGAAATTCCTCACACCACCTCAGATTTAGTGGTAAAATGGCCCAGTGAATAGCTCACCGAAAACAGAACACAAATCAAGCATGAAAATAGGAAGAAGATGTACTGAACTTTGAAAAATAAGAAGCAAAACATACACAATGAACGGTCCAAGGTCAACATGTGCAACATCAGGTGAATCGCAAGACTCACAGCGTCACAGTTGGATGATCGTGGTGTTGGACTTCAAGGTGGGAGATCCGTTTTGAAATCTCCCTAGTGCCCACTGCATTTTACTACTAGAACATTTACAGATCTACTAGAGAGACTGCCTACACTACACTGTCTACTTCTTGAGTACTGCTGTGCAGTATGGGATTCTTACCAGGTAGGATTGATGGAGGACATCAATAAAGTCCAAAGAAGGGCAGCTTGTTTTGTATTATTGTGAAATAGGGGGGAGAGTGTCACATATATGACAGGAAAATTGGAGTGCCAATCATTAAAACAGAGGTCTTCTTCATTGCAGTGAGATCTGTTCACAAAATTTCAATCGTCAACTTTCTCCTTCGAATTCAAAGATATTTTGTTTCATGGCCACTTACACAGGAAATGTTCATCATAAAAAAATATCCAGAATTTCCAGTGCACTGTTCAGGAGGGGAATGATAAAGAAATAGTTTGAAAGGGGTTTGATGAACACTCTGCCAGGCAATAAGTGTTAATAATTGCAGAGTAGTCATATAGGCATCAATATGGATCGCCTTCTCTTCTGCAGCCCCACCCCATCGATTCGAATTTTGGGGTGGGGGGGACTTCTCTCTCTCTCTTTTTTGTGAATGGAGAGATCATTTGATACATTTTCAAACATAGGCCAATCAAAGTGAGTTCTGCACAACCGCTGTTGCACATTTCGGGTAGAATCCACCATCAGATTGTCATGAACAACTTGGTGATCAGATATATAAAAGTTACAATTATTATTATTATAGTGTAAAATTATGCATTACACATTTCCACATACTGTGCAACATCTTTATATCATACATTATCTATAAAACTGAGATACAATTAGTGGTGGTGACTTTTGTTATCAAGCATAAATTGCACTAACCTTATTAATATATACTTACATACTTAAGTATTCTACGTCTTGCAAAAATAATTTCTTCTTGTATTATTTTTACACTGACTGCCGACTATCCCATATTTCAAACTTTTGAAAGTCTTTCTTAGTCACAGTGTTGTGTTAATGACTCAAATTTTAGTTAGTTGTCTTCAGAAAAATTTTAAAAAATACAACATAAATATTAATTTTATAATTCACTTATCAATCTTATTGCTTGAGTTAACATTATTAAACAAATTATCTCACCTTGGACAGTGTCACCTTCCTCTAACACATATTCATTATTCAGAAATCTTGCAGTAACTTCAGAAATATGTACTTGACCAGGTTTCCCTGTTGATTCCATTTGATTGGCAAATGTCACATCATTTGACCAAACATCAAATTTGAATCGACGGGTTCCAACTATACCACACAACACAGTTCCTGTATGAACACCTACTCTCATGTTCACATCTGAAATTATACAAAGACATAAATCTGCTGGATGTCACATGCCATGCTAAAAGCAATTACATTCACAGAAAATATCATTTGGTTTCAACGACTCACTTCCACGGAAACAATTCTAGTTTTTATTTTAGATGGATGTTATTAAACTGTAACTCTTACAAGCACATGAGCAAAATCAATTTTATTCACAACACATTTTTTATATAGCCAAAGATGGTACTGTACCATCTTTATCAACATATAATCTTTAATAAAGTAAGCTATGGCTTAAACAAATCTTAGTTAAATTACGAGGGTAATCTCAAAAGTAAGGTCTCCTATTTTTTTATAAGTACATAGACCTGTTTATTTCTACAAAGGTTTACATCAGTTTACAGCTTGAACATTTAGCTATCTTTCGACATAATCACCATTTCTGTTGATGCATTTTTGTAGACGACGTCATACCAGCTCGCCGCCATGCTGTTCAGAAAGTTATGAACCTGTTCTTCCACCTCATCGTCGGAGTTGAATCGCTGGGACCACAATTAACGCTGATAGGTACTGTGAGACTCTGAAAAAACTCGAACAGGCAATTCAGAATCGGAGAAGAGGAATGTTGAGCAAGGGCATACACATTCTCCATGACAACGCTCACCCACACATCACTTGGCAAGCCGTTGTTCTCCTGCAACAGTTTCAGTGGAACGTAATCACCTACCCACCCTATAGTCCTGACTTGGCACCCAGTGACTATCACCTGTTCCCTAGATTAAAAGAACATTTGGCCGAAAAGTGATTCAGCTCCGACAACGAGGTGAAAGAGGAGGTTCATAACTTTCTGAACAGCATGGCAGCGAGCTAGTATAACATGGGCATACAAAAACTGCCACAGCGTCTACAAAAATGCATCGACAGAAATGGTGATTATGTCGAAAAGTAGCTAAATGTTCAAGATGTAAACTGATGTAAACCATTGCAGAAATAAACAGGTCTATGTACTTATAAAAAAATAGGAGATCTAACTTTCGGGATTACCCTTGTACTTAAAAATGCAGTTTTGTTCACTTTAAGTAAATGCATACTAGAGGGGTTATTTATTTCAGTGAGCAGAACTTTGTAACAGAATTGTAGTTTGTTTTCACAATAAGTTCATGAGGTAGTAAGGGAATTTGCTCCCTCTTACTTAAAACAATAGAAAACATTGGTAAAAAATATGTGATTTCACAATTTTTTTTTTTATATTAGACTAAGGTATACTGCCAAATAAATGAAAGAATTCTGGAATCAGGGGAAGACATACAGTACATCTCACTTATCAATATGGAAACAGGCAGACAATTGCTTTATAATTTCACATAACTGGATATGACCCTGCATCTGATTGGTACACTGTAGCTTAATGTATTCTTAAGGTTCCATACTAGGGGTTCAATACAATGCCCTTTCTTGTACCATGTCAGAAATCATGATTTTGACTGAGCATTTTTTTCTGAAATAATAGGAATAATATAAAGTAAGACATATCAGAGACTAGCTTTTAAACTGTACCATATTTTCACAGCTGGATATGGATTCTGGCCACAAATCATTAGTTGCGAAATGCACAATAAAGCTGAAGAAATTGCAAAATGGAGGAAATTAAGGAGATGGGACCTGGATAAATTGAAACCACCAGATTGTTGGAAGGTCCAAAGAGAGCATTAGACAGTAACTCACTAGAAGAGGGAAAGGAATACAACAGAAAATGACTGCAAAGCTTTGAGAGATGGATTAGTGAAGGCAGCAGATGAAAAACAAGACATGAACAAATCTTTGGTTAATACGTTATGTATTAAATTTAGCTGATGACAGGAGAAAATATACACTGATCAGCCAGAACATTATGACCACCTACCTAATACCCAGTATGTCCACCTTTGGCAAAGATAACTGTGGCGACGCATCATGGCATGGAAACAGTAAGGTTTTCACATCTATGCACACAAGTCACCTAATTCCCGTAAGTTCCAGGGTAACGGGAAATGAGCTCTGATGCCAAATTCAATCACATCCCATACTAGGTTCAGATCTGGCAGGTTGGGGACCAGCACATCAATCGGAACTCGCCATAGTGTTTCTCACCCACACCATCACAATCCTGACCTTGTGACATCGCGCATTATCTTGTTGAAAAATGCCATTATCGTTCGGAAACATGATCATCATGAAGGGGTGTATGTGGTCTGCAGCCAGCATACAATACTCCTTGGTCACGATAGTGCCTTGTACGAACTCCACTGTACCCATGGATGCACATGTGAATGTTCCCCAGAGCATAATGGAGCCACCGTCAACTTGTCTCTGTCCTGCAGTGCACGTGTCAAAGAGCTGTACCTGGAAGATGATGGTTTCATGCCCTTCCATCAGCATGTTGAAGGTATCGGGATTCAACGGACCATGCAACACTCTGCCACTGCGCCAACATCCAGTGCCAATGGTTATGCCCCCATTTCAGTCATAGTTGCCGATGACATGGTGTTAATATTGGCAGATGTATGGGTCATTGGTTGCAGAGGTCCATCGTTAGGAAGGTTTGGTGCACTGTGTGTTCAGACACACTTGTACTCTGCCCAGCACCGACGTCTGATGTTAGTTCTGCCACAGTCCACCACCTGTCTTGTCTGCCCAGCCTATGACGTCCAACATCTGTAGTAAGGGGTGGTCACCCAACCCCACGATGTCTGGACATGGGTACACTTTGGTTTCATCACTTGTGGAAGACACTCACCACAGCACTCCTCAAACACCCGACAAGTTGTGCAGTTTCCAAAATGCTTGTGCTGAGCCTCCGGGCCATCACAATCTGCCCTCAGTCAGACTCAGATAGAGCGAGCGCCTTCCCCATTCTACACACAAACAGCACGATCACTGGTACAACATGCACCATGCTCATGACTGACTAGCAGTCATTCCTCACCAGAGGCTGCAATTGTCTGGACCAGTTTATATTCAGTGGTCATAATGTTCTGGCCGATCAGTGTATTTCTGTAATGTATCTGACTTGTCCAATGATGTGTTACTCAGTGGTTATGGATGAATAGATAAATAAATAAATATATTGATGGTTAAGTGGCCACAGTATTGGTTGCCCTAGGGAGAACAATATTTATTCATATGGAATTACGAACAGTACATTGAAATAAGACTATTATGATTCTTCGGAGATGTACGTAAAAATGTACAGCAAAAATACTTATCATTCAACATAGTTTTATTTAAAATGATATTTATTTACTATGTATACTATTCTTTGTTCTGTGTTAAAAATATTAATAACTGTGAAACTGTTGAATGATTTTATGTACTGACTTACTCCGGTCTTGATCTTGGATGAGGATAGACGTGAGAGACATTGTAAGTGTATTTATGTTGCATTTTGGTTAAATATTTGTGTTCCTTTACCATCCCTACACGTTACGAAGCTTCTGACTTATTTTTTCAGAGTATCAGAATGTGCAATTCAGTGTGAACCTGTGGTTGATTGCTGTCAGCCATTTGCATGGTCACAAAGTTTTATTTGAATATCGCCAATATTAAGTGACACACAGCTGTGGAAATAACTTGCATTTTACTTACATTATTCAACTTCAGTTTTCATAAATTCTTGTGGTTGCTGCTACGTAAACTCAAAGAAATTAACTTCCTCCGAAATGATCAGTGATAAATATGCCACACAATAATATATCTCTACGTGAACCCATGACATTAAATCAGTATTATTCACAGTGAAACTGCAATGCAAAATGATCCTGACACATATGTTAATAGAAGAGTTAGTTCGTTGTTTCATACCACTCTTTGTGTGTTTCATATTGCGGCATTATACCTTCAAATAATATTTCCATAAAAAGAAAGACTGAGTAATTTGCCCTTGATAAGTTGTGTTGTCACTTTAGAGTGTGTGTGTGTGTGTGTGTGTGTGTGTGTGTGTGTGTGTGTGTGTGTGTGTGTGTGTGTTGGTGGGGGGGGGAGGGCATCACTTGATGTGTAACTATACGTGTATGTGCCAAAAATCATATCATTTGATGAACTGCACATGTACACACAATTAAAGCACACCACTTGCCGTACAGAACAGAACGCTACGGCTTCATGGTGGAGCTTGGTATCATTCTTAATTAAGAACTCTGAACATGGAAGCTGCTGCACTCAGGCTCAAATTTTTATCAAGCCAAACGACTGATTTTTTCCATCTGTAAAAAATAAATACAGTCATTCTACTTGTGGCATAGTTGCTACAAATCCTTGGTATTTGGTCACAGTTAAAGGCCACTAGTTGTCCACACAGTTCACATTCACATTATTGTTCAGCTTGTAGGTGAAAGCTATGTGAGTACTGACTCAACACTAAATTACCACATGTGAGCAATCTGTTGATAACTGGTAAATTACGAAGGAAGAGCATCACATGAAATTCACATAAAGATCCTCAAACCAATGTAGCATGACTGGAACTTGGCTCATTGTCCACTTGTATAACACTATATTATGTGGGAAAGGAATCGACAATAAAGAGATGTAAAGGTTCAGCAGCAGTAATGGCACATACCACAGCTCCCTCTTGTAACAAATAATCCTCAGAGAAGTCAAAGCAAACACTCCACAAGATAAGTCAAAGTGAACACTCTACAGCACAATGTCATCATTACCAGTCTGCATTCCATGTGCCAAACAGTCCTTCTGCTGGAAGATGGGAGTAACTCTGCATGAACACTGATATGCTTCACCTGCTATTGTCATTCATTTGATCTCCTGCGATTTTTACTGTTCCATGGTCTACTAAGATAGCATTCTCTGCAGCTTAATAATTGATGGAAGTCACTGGGTTAATAAGACTCTTATGAACATTGGTTGGTTTGATGCATCATTTGCAATATTGAGCAAAGAGCTGCATGTCCCAAAATACTTGCCTCCCTCAGCATTGCAGTACCTTTCAACAGCACTAAAGACATTGAAATATCTTGAAAACTACAATTTGGATAAAAAAGTTATAATTCAAATTGTTTGTCTGTGAGGAGGACATCCAATGATACCAAACTTGACCCCACATCTCACCTCATGTGTGAATGGTGATGGAGCAACTTTGAAACATTCAATAAGAACTCCTGTTTTTTTTATTGCAGATTAGCTTAGCGGCCACTTCTTCGCTCGTGTAGACTGTATGGTCTGCAGAGATGTTTTTGTTTTAATTTAATCGAATTTTTGTGTTGTTCACAAAATGCAACACCTTCTAAGCTTTTCACACTAATAAGGTCATATAATCATGGTCTTTTCAAAAGTACTTCTGACCAAAAAGCAATTCTGGTAGCTGGAGTCCAAAGTTAATGTTAATCATGCCTTTTGCATTCTTGTGTAGATATTTCCACAGCAACTTTCATATTTCTTTATAATTAACCGAGGAGTGAAATATCAATTTTCATAAATTAACACTGAAATATTTTTATGTCATGAAATATTTTCTTAAAAATTTTCATTCCTTGTTGCACTCCGTCAGAGGACTGAATTTCCAGAAACACTGAAACGCGTATTTTTTTTAAATTTATAACTGAGAAGTCAAAGATCAACTGTAATAGATGTAGCCTTAAAAATCATTTAGTAGTTCTTTAGCAATTATTTATTAAAAAAAAATCTCTCACCCAACATTTTATCACCTTAGTGGTTCAGTTTTCAAAAACAATGAAAAACATATTTTTTTTATTTTCTGACTGAGAAACCAAATACTGTGGTTTGTAGATCTAGCTTCAAAATTCCCTTAATAGTGATACACTTTCAAAACGCCTTTCATTCCACATTTCACAACCTTAGGAGTAGAATTTTACAATCTCTTCTTAAACAATGCCTACAGTATAAGACCCACGCCCTCTCCAAGTTTCATATTTCTATCCTTAGTGGTTTGGGCTGGGTGATGATGAGTCAATGAATCAATCTGAGCTTATTTTGCTCCCTGAGAGGTTGAATTTCCAAAGAACAGTGAAATACAATTTTTTTTATTTCTAAGTGAGAAGTCAAGTTTAAAGTTTCATAGTTTTGGTTTTAAAAATGCTTTCATGATAAAATGCTTTCATAAAAAATCTTATACCCTATTGCACTCCCTTAGGAGTTCAATTTCCAAACATAATGGCACACACATTTTTTTAATTGTAACTGATAAGTCAAATACCAATGTTCATAGATGTAGCTTTAAAAATACTTTAGTAGTTCTTTAACAATGATGCATTTTCACAAAAAAAGCGCTTTCAACCAGTCTTTCATCACAATAGGATTAAATTTTTGAAAATGCTGAAACATATATTTCTTTATTTCTGACCGAGAAACTAAATATCAGTTTTCCTAGGTATAGCTTCAAAATAGCGACATTAAAAAAAAAGATCCCCTTAGGGACTGGAATTTTATAAAATCACTTCTTAAACAGCACGTACAGTATAAGACCCCCACCTTCTCCAAATTTCAAATTTCTACCATCAGTGGTTTGGGTCTATGAGTCAGTCAGTCGGTCGGTCAGGACATTGTCTATTATATACAGAGTTTACAATTCTATGACAAAAGTCTACATATGTTTTGTCTGAAGCAACTTCCTTTTGTCACAGATGGCACTGAAATCAGAGGAATAGAAATGAGTACACAATCCTAATTTACAGCATGCTACTCAATTTCTCTTGAATACCCAATGGCATGTTGGACCCCACCTCCATACTGTGAGAGTAGAACAGGATAGAATTTCATAACTTCAAATTGGAAATCCCATTTGCAATATTGAATCCCTCCTACGTATCAAACAGGTGACTACTCGATGCACAACTGTAGCTGTAGCTTGAGGCAAATGGTACTCTACTTTTCCAATTAGATTAAGTGTTCAAAAGTAGTACCGCCAACTTCAATACACTTAGTGATCTGATTTTCAAATCACTGTGCACAGGACAGAAGCATATATGTGGGAATGTCAGCACAGGCATTTCCGATCTGATCGACCGTGTGTTTACGGCGCGTTGGCACCTGCTGGTACACCTCACCTTTTAAATATCCCTGCAGCAAGAAATCCAGTGACCTAGCAAGCCAATTAACAGGGCCACCTCTGCTGATCCATCGACCAGAGTAAGCACAGTGTAATACCTCCCTAGATTCAATTGTGTAACATACTGGGCAATCATCATGCCAAAACGACCTATAATGTTGAAAGTCCAGGATACCATCCAGCAGTTGTACCATTAGAGCTGCTACCTATTCTGTGTCTGCACAACATGTGGGCTCCTGTCATGGTGTACTGTCTGTTGAGATACATTGTAGTTTGTTACATGGCCATGGTGGCGCATTGAGTAGTCCCCTGTTCGATATGTCAGAGAAATAAAATGTTGCGAATACGGTTTCCATTTACAAATTATGAAATACCAGCCTGTCCTAACATTACAGTTTGGAACTGGTGCCCCACGTGCCATTGAGTAGCTTGTCATAAATTAAGATTGTGTATCCATTTCTGTTCCTCCGATTATAGTGCCATCTGTGTGAAACGAAGAAAGTGTTTCAGACAAAATGCGTGTAGATTTTGCCACAGAATCATAATCTGCAATAAAAAATGAGGGTTCTCATTGAAGATATCAAAGTCCCTACCCCACTCCCTCTCCCTGCCACCCACGGACAGGATGGGGTGGTGGGTCGAGTGTGTTACCACTGTGGATGTCCCCCTCCGAGACAAACGAATTGGAATTATAATATTTTTTGATCCAGTGTGTAGTTTTTTAGATATTGCAGTGTCTTCAATTAAAATGAGCATCTACTAGATGAGGATGACTTTACCGAAAGCTAGCCATCTACCAGTGGTTTTCCATCATCTACCAATTTCAAAGGCTACTGATGGTTACAGCAATTAGCTGACAGGCTGTGTTATTTTTGTGATTTTTAATAAACCTTTAACAACTACTGTAGTTCATTCACATAACAGAAGGGTCGGCATAATATTCTGGCTGATCAGTCGAGACCTAAATTAAAATAAAAGTCTCAGGGAACACGTGAATCTACTCTCAGTGACAACAAACACATACACATTTTGAAATTGAGGCACGCTTCACGAATCTGAGGAATAGCAAGAACAATGGCAAAACCCAAACAACATGAGATGTAACAGACAAGTTTGACTACAACTGTGATTCAGTAGTTGTGTATTAACTAACAATAAATCCAGCAACATGAAGATTTAAAATGCCTGTTTATCAGTTTCCCATTCAGTTTCTCAGTGTTTTACCACATTTATATCACAGCCATCAACTACAAGATCTATCATCTGTCAAATGATTGTCTTCCTTTTCTTCTAATAATCTTCCCATGAGTTTTGCAGTATTTCTTCTTCCAAGTTAATGTGTGAAATTTTCTTGACAAAATGTAATTCAAAATATATTTTCTTAAAACAAAACGGCAAAAATCAACAAACTGTATTATCATTTCTGAATTGTAAAATGGCACCTGACAAATTGAAGAGTTAGAGAGATCTGGTGTGTTCAGGATTGTAGCAGTAGTTGTTGTCACCTTCAGGTTTGATGCAGATCTCCACACAAGTGTATCCTGTGCAAGTCATTTTACTTCTGCATAACAATCAAACAGATATTCCCCATGTCAGCTTCTAACAGCCCTTCCATTTTTATGTAAATAATCTGTGTTGTTATTTTGCAACCATGACTTACTAAACTGATGGTTTGGTAATACACCCACCAGCTCCTGCCTTCTTTGATGTAAGGGTTATTATATTTTTCTTGAAGTTGAGACATTACTCCTGTCTTATACGGGGTGTTCAAAAAGTCTCTCCGCAGTGCCTTATGATTGTTACCCACGCGTGCTGCATGAATGTTCGCCTACCTGGGTTACTTCTCTTCAACTGGACTCTCCCAACATTCCATTGTTTTGTTTATATCAGCCAGCATCAGTAGTATTGTTAGTGTGTGTCGTTACGTGTTGACATGAATGTTTAAGTTTAGTTCTTTCATTTGTTTGTTTAGTTTTTGTCACTGTTAAAATGCTAACCACTGAAGAACGTGTGTTTTTAGTCGAACAAATGTTCAAAGCCGGCAGTAAATACACAGTTTCAGTTCGTCAAACATTTAATTCAGATTTCCCGGAGGCAACACTCCCACATCGCGATACTGTGCCAGATTTGATAAACAAATTTCGAATTACGGGTGCAACGACAGATGCACCGAGAAGTGGTCATGCTCGCGTTTTGTCTGAGGACAAACTACTCGATATTTACGATAAAATGTCCATGAGTCCTAACAAGTCAGTAAGAAAACTTGCCCAGGAAATCGATGTTAGTGTCAGAATGGCAGACACAGCTGTAAGGAAAAAATTAGAACTTCCCCATACAAAGTGACAGTCATGCAAGAACTGAAAATACTTATCATGGCAAGAGACTGCATTATTGTCAATGGTTCAAAAATTTTGTTCAACAAAATGGAAGGGATATTCTTAATGAAACGTTTTTCACTGATGAGGCATGGTTTCATTTACCCGGGTACATGAACTCGCAAAATTTTTGTATGCGGAGTACTGCAAATCCACTGTGTATTCATGAGGAACCACTTCATTCTGCAAAAATAGGAGTTTGGAATGCAATTTCTAGACGTCGGATTGTGGGTACCTAAATTTTTCACCGAAACAATAAACGCACAACGATACTGCAGTGATATTCTGTACCCATTCATAGGAGAACTTGTGTTAAGTGAAATACTGAATGGTTATTTTCAACAAGATGGTGCAACCACACATACAGCTCATGTTTCAATGTCACTGGTAGCTGATGTTTTTGGTGATCGCATAATTTCACAGGGAATTTGGCCTCCACGATTGCCTGACATAACAGCACCTGACTTTTTCATCTGGGGTGCAGTGAAAGCAACTGTCTATAAAAATTGTTCAAAATCAATCGATGAATTTAAGCTGCAATATCCACTTTCACTGCTTCTGTTACAGAAGAAATTTTACAGCTGGTGTTTGGAAACATGATTAGACGAATTGAATTGCGTATTCAACAGGGGGGTCACTTTCAACATTTAATGTGAAAATTTGTACGTAAAAATGAATATTCAATAAATTAATAACTTGTATTTCACCGAGTTTAATTTTGGTGTATTCACTGCGGTATACAGCACGCGCAGCTAACAGTCATACGGCACTGCGAGAGACTGTTTTAACACCCAATACATACAAATACAAAATGGAACAGTTTTGTCAAAGTTCTCCTCCACAGTGTCTTGTTCCAACTTCAATCTTCCGGTGTTCTGATGAAGCTTTCTCACAATATCATAAAATCCACCTTATCTTCCTTTCCCATAACATTCAATTAACTTTTTTTTTACATAGCACTTCTATATATTCTACTTTTTAGCCTTCACTTTTTTACTTAGTACCTAGCTTACCATCTGGTTCTTGAAGTTCATCCAGCTGCTTCTCTTTTGTCCAAAGGTCTGTTAAATTTTCTTATACACGGCTTTATCTTATGCCATAGTCATAGAAGTTTCTATAATTTTGCATTTCTCCTCTACCAATCCTCCTTTGCAGAAGTGCAATCTGTCAATCCCATTTGATGGATGTCTGTATTCCCATTTGGCTGCTTCAACTGGCATTATTTTTCCCTTTCATGAAGTAAGCTTGTTATCTCATGTTTCACCCAATGGCCTCTATGGGCCTCATTCCTCTTCCCCTTCCTTAATACCTCTCTTAAAGTCACCCATTCATCATCTATTGAATATCTTCATGTATTTTGCTCAGCTGCTCAATGCTCCCTCTGAAACACTCAACAAACTTTGATTCTTTCAACTTATCTTAGGACCATCTCCTATTTTCCTAACTTTCTGCAGTTTCTTCAGCCTGAGTCTATGTTTCATAACTGATAAATTCTGGTCAGAGTCCATTACTTGTTTTAACTATCTGAAACCTGCCAGGCACTCCATGTCTCTTCTCAATATATAGTATTCATTTAAGATTTGGGATCAAGTGTTAATAGTGATTAAATTGTGTTTCAAAATAAAATTTTTCTCTCTCTTTAACATCCTAAATAATTTCTCTTATCTCATGATACATTTTCCTATTTCTTTATCATCTGCAGAACTAGTAAGCATGTATAATTGTACTACTGTGAGGAGTCTTGACTCTAAACAGTAGAGAATACATAATGCTTATTCTAGAAATTTCTAGTGTTGTAACATTTCCTGATTTTACTCATTCCTACAGTAATATCACAAAGGTACTAAAGTAAACAAAGAACAAATCAATTTATATGGATAAAAACAGAAAAATATAAGATGGAGCTGAAGAAAATACAAAGAACACCTCTCCAAATATTGTATGCACTTCACTAAGAAACCAAAATGTCTGCAGTGAAGCCATCATCAAATGACTGTAGCATCAAATGAAGAGTATAAAAGACAACATACATGACTGATATGTTGTATACAACCAATTACGTTCTAAAATAATTCTCAAACACGCAACCACTTACTTCAACGGTTAACTTCCTTGGTTGCCCTCTATGCAGCTTCTGTTCATAATCATTTCAATGGAAGGTCTAGGTCTCCTTCAGTGACAGAACTGCCAATGCAGTATTTTAATTAGAAACCAGATGACTTTTACTCTACTATTTTTAGCACCATCATTGGTCTGCAACAGTCCAAAATTTGTTTTTATTTATATAGGAGCAGATATACTGAATCTATATGAAACAGTTCTTTTCAAAAAGAAGTCATTTATTCTACCAACCTTAACTACAAATGATGTTACCTTTGTCTTTAGCTTCATACCCATTACATTTGCTGTGCTCTCTCCCAGTCACTCCAAACACTCACACAAAATTACAAGCAAGGATACGAGAGAATAGCAGTATACAGGATAGTGGGATGTGGAAGAGTGGGAGGATGTAAGAAACAGGGGGTGGGTGATATGCCTAGTAGCATGACAGAAAGAGGGGGGGGGGATGACAGAAAGAGGGGGGGGGGGATGAGAGAAAGGGGAATTGGCAGACACATTGAAGAGAAGATTAAAGGGAGAGAGG